>NC_056725.1:1438635602-1438677252 GCF_019279795.1 Protopterus annectens
CTCAAACTGTTTTACCAGTTTACAATGTGTTAAGTGGATCCACGATGTTCTTTCTTTTATTCGAACCGCAGTAGGAGTCGAAATCAGCACTTGATATGGACCTTCCCACTTTGGTGAAGCCCAGTTTTTTCTCTTGATTATCTTGATCCAGACCCAATCTCCGGGCCTAACTTCGAGAATTCTGCTCTTCTGTTGATCTGAAAAGCAATCATTTGTCAGAAGCGTTTTAGTTTTTGTCAGCAATTTTCTCATGTAATCTGCCAACTCCTCACCCCCCTCACGTTCTGCAGGCAATATCCCTTGCCATTGCGGGACGTAATAGGGGCGGCCAAAAAGGAGTTCAAATGGCGTAATTCCTTTGGAGGTAGGTGTGGTCCGCATGGAGAGGAGTGCCAAAGGTAAGCAGGTAATCCAAGACTGTGTCTCGGCCATGAGTTTTCGTAACTTACTTTTGAGAATACCATTATGACATTCGACCAACCCAGCTGACTGCGGATGGTAAGCACAATGGTGTTTAAGGTCAATTTTGAAAACAGCCAATTTCTGAATAACTTGATTAACAAAATGAGTGCCATTATCAGAATAGATGCGTACTGGGATTCCAAAATGTGGAATAATATCATTCGTTAGAATTTTTGCCACTGTTGAAGCATCCGGATGAGTGACGGGAAATGCTTCAACCCATTTAGAAAACGCATCAATGATAACTAATACAAACTTTTTCTGCTGTGCAGGGGTAAGTTCAATGAAATCCATACAGATGGTATGAAAGGGATAGGGTGGAACTGGGAAGGTTGCCAGTGCAACACGTATACCACCCTGCCCATGAAAACGAGCACAGACAAGACAGACACAAACGTTTTGCATATGCTACAAATCCTTTACTCCAAAATACTTGTTGCACTACCTGAACCATAGCTGCTGGACCGTTGTGAGACGGCCCATGAGTAATGAGGGAGGCATAACTAAATAAATTCGTTGGTAAAACGTATCTACCATTTGGTCCCATATAAACCCCTTGCTCATGTGTCGCCCCATATTTCATCCATTTTTGCTTTTCCTGTTTAGTGCTTAATTCTTGCATGACCCGTAAGGTGTGTAGATTAAGATTATCTGAAGGTTGCAGGTCTGTTTCAAGTGCAAATGCGGATGTTAAATCAATTTCCTTAGCGGTCTTATCAGCTAGGGCGTTTCCCAGTGCTACCGGATCTTTAGCATTAGTGTGGGCCGCACATTTACAAATCGCTAGTCTACTAGGTAGTTGGATAGCCTGTAAAAGATCCAAGATGAGGGTTTTATGCTGATTGCTTTCCCCGAAGCAGTAACCATTCCCCTGTTTTTCCATTGCTGGGCAAAGACATGCACCGTAGAAAAAGCATACTGGCTATCTGTATAGATAGTGGCTGCTTTACCTTCCTACAATGCGCATGCCCTGGTCAAAGCAATTAATTCCGCTGCTTGTACGGACAAGTTCCTGGGGAGAGGATTAGCTTCTATGATGTGTGTACCAGTTGTCACTGCATAACCAACTTGGGTGTTACCTATCTCATTTTTACGGGCCGACCCATCTACAAATAAGGTCCAGTCAGTGTTTAGTAAGGGTTGATCTTTAAGGTCAGGTCTAGGTAAAACATTTGCATGAATTATGTCCAGGCACACGTGGAGTTCCATCAGCCGGTGTGGGGAGGAGAGTAGCCGGGTTTAGGGTAGTACATCGTTCTATAGTCATGTGAGGTTGAGACAGCAAAATAGTCATACACGATAAGTGTCTGCTTGGAGATAGAAAAGTTAACTTATCCTGCAGCAGAATCACTGCTACCGAATGCGGTACTCGCAAGGTTAGTGGATGAAATAAAATAAGTGTCGCCGAAGCTTGAATGGCCAATGCCGCCACCACTGCCTGCACGCAGTGTGGTAATCGCGCGACGGCGTACAATTTACTTGAATAAAAAGCCAGGGGTCTGAGTTTGTCCCCATGCGACTGTAACAGGACGGATGTCATGTATCCGCCTTTACAGTCCACCGTTTGAATAAAAGGTTTGGAATAGTCAGGGAAACCTAGAACTGCTGAACTTGCTATCAATTGTTTGATCTGAGTAAACACTTGAATGGACTTATCCGTCCAAGATATGGGATCATTTGCCGCCATTGGGAGTGCAAAGATCAGATCCGATAAAGGACCTACTTCCTCAGCATAGTTAGGTATCCAACTACGGCAAAAGTTAGTAATCCCCAAAAATGACATTTCCTTTTTTTGTGAGGGGCATAGGTGCCTGGAGAATAGCTTCCTTTCTAGTACCATCAAGTTGCCTGCCTTGGTTAGATATTAAATAACCCAAATAGCGTACCTCTAGTTTACAAAATTGTAATTTAAACTTATTTACCTTGTGTCCTCCTTCTGCTAAAAAATGTAGAAGCTGCAGGGAGTCCATTTTACAGGCAGATTCTGTAGGGGCAGCCAGCAGGATGTCCACGTACAGCAATAGATGGCTTCCATGCTTCGGTGAAAATTGAGCCAGATTCGCTGACATTTCTTGAGAAAATACAGTAGAACTTTCACAGTAACCTTGAGGTAATCGTGTGTATGTGTAACGTTTGCCCATAAATGTAAAGGCGAACCAAAACCTGCTATCCTCATGTAATGGGATAGAGAAAAATGCATTACTGATATCAATAACTGTAAAATATTGGTCTGTGGGAAGGAATATCCTTCAGTAGGACAGACGGATCCGGAACTACCGGGGCCCTTGGTACTATGGCTGCTTTAACAGCCTGTAAAATCCTGTACCATCCTCCAAGTTCCATCCGGCTTCCTTACTGGAAACAAAGGCGTATTACATGGTGAATCTGCGCACGGGATCAAGACCCCTGCCCGTAGTAATGCTTCAATTACCGGAGAAATTCCTTCTGCTATTTTGCTCAACGGGTACTGTCGTTTGTGTGGTCTGTAATCAGATTTAGGTGTGATTTTGACCGCACCTGCTGTTTTCATTAATCCTATATCATGCTGCCCAGTTGACCACAAAGACTGTGGTATAGTCCGCAAATCATTTTCTTCTTGCGGACTCAGCATGAAAAGTCAGCTGGGCAACGCCCCATCTTCCCTCAAATGTACTGTAGGTCTAGCCTGCGTAACCCAATTCAACTTTTGTACCTGAACCCCCCTGCTTTGTAACTGTTCTTCCGACAAAGTACTCCATTCCGTTACCTTCTTACCTACAGAGATCCAAGCCTGTCCTTCCTCTTTCATTACAGATACATGCGGTGTAAGATTACTCCTAAAAAGTGTCAGCATATCTTTCGTGAGACTGCATGTGGCTGCAGAGTTCCCTAATTTATCCCAGTACAGTTGCTTTAAAACAATCTTCGTGATTTTATATTTAAAAAACAGTGCTTCGTATACCCTATCAGGACCTATCAATTTTCTATAGTACATTGTACAGTGCAACTGTTCTGCCTTCACTGGTGGTTGATGACCATACTTAAAGCCAAATTTAGTAAGTCATTTGTTACGCTTTGAGGACCTGTAGAGACCAAATCATTACTGTACCAGTAATGTAAATCTCCCTGCCTTTCTTGGAAAAATGCAGCTTCAAGTTGTACTCGCTTGGCCTGTATACCATGAGCTGTGGGGACTGCTGCTATACCAAAAACATGCATTAGGTCCCTTCCTAACAAATTAACAGGGCAAATATGTGAAATTACACAAAACCTAATGGTCTGGTTTGTTTGAGGGTCTGTGAACCACAGCGGTCGAGACAGCGGTTCTTTATAAATCTGTCCATTTGCCACTTTTACTAATACATAATCACTCGTGGCTGCATCAGATGGCACAGCAGTATGTTTTAGCAAGGTCCTAGTTGCTCCCGAATCACACAAGAATCACACAAGAATTCTACTTCTTGTCCTTCAACCTGCAAACTAATCACAGGTTGCACCTCCAGTTGCATAGTTGACGCTGATGCTGTCAAGTTGACAACTTGATATTCTCCATCAGCAGAAAAACTGCTTTGCTCATGTTCCCATCCTGCACATTCCCCTTTGGTCTCTTCGTTCTCCTCCTCATAACCTTCCATAATTTCATCCGGTGGCCCTGGCCACTCTTCCTCACAGTCATATAGTCATGCTGAGGACTGCGCCGGTGCTTGTGAAGCACCTGGTTGTCCTGAGCTACGACAGTCTCTTGCAAAATGTCCTTTCTTGCCACACTTAAAACATTCCCCTCTCCTTACCCTTCCCTCATAATCCTCAGAGTGTCCTACATTTCCTCGCCCCTGCCTCTGCCCCTATTAGGTTGACCTTGCAGCAACATAATCGTGCCATCCGAATTAACCATGAGGGTCTGTGCTTGTTTGTTCTTTTTATCCGCTATATACTTCTCCGCATGCCTAGCATATTATAACAGTGGTTGTAACCGTGCTGTTCTATGGTCTATCATATGTTTAGTAATAAAATTACTAATCTGAGATCTACACCCTTTCAAAAAGGCATTCTTTAACTGTTGTTCATATGATGAGTCTTCCCCCTGATTAGTGGGCACTTCTGTGCCACTATGGTCATTAAAAGTAACAGTTAAACGCTGTAAGTAATGATCTACTTTCTCGTCATTGGACTGTACGCATTGATTAATGCGTGTCCAGTCTGCACGTGCCTTCCATTTTTCTGCGACCCGCTCAAGTAACATTTTAAGTTGCCTCTCAAATTCCGTGGTATCATGACCAAGAGGCTCCCCGTCCTCCGTAAGGGGTTTCCAATTTCCACAGATAAGGTGCCAGTCAGGACCTAAAATCTGTCGAGTACCTGTTCGCATTCAATACTATTAAGTTTATAACTTATTTGCATACCGTGCATGTCATCGGCAAATTTCTTAATGTCTTTTGGGTGGGGGATTCCTTCTACGGCTTTTCTAATGTCTTCTTTAGTCCATGGGCGGTAAACCAGGATTGTGGGACCCTGTCCGTCCATACCCCCCTATGGATTTGCTACTTGAATCAAAGGGTATTCGCCCTCGCTATCTGGTACCGATTTATCCTTTATTTTCCAGTCATCTCCCCCTACCTTTCGGTTTCGCAGTTCCCTAGAAGTGCCAGGAGTTTTTTGCAGTGTTACGGGCGGTATCGGAGGATAATTGACGGAGGGGACCTTATCTTTTTCAGTTTCCTGATATTGTGGCGGATCAACCGCCCCTCCCCCTCCTTCCACGAGGTAGGGCAGGGCTGAAGGATTACGACGAGTAGGTACGGTGGTTTCGTCATCTTCTTTGTTAACAAAAAACGTGGATTTTGCACTTGAATCATCCTTTGTAGCCATATTTTTACTAAGATATATTTTATTTGCCTCCTCAAGCCATTTTTGTGCCTGTGGAAAACCCACCTTCTTTTGGTCTTTTACTCTGCCTGTGTCTCTGCGCAGGTCCCTTACCAACCTCCTGACATTGGTACTTATCTAATTTTCCTGAAAACTGATACTCCGTCTTCCATTTGTCTAAATATTTTAGATTTTTTGGATGTAATTTAAACATATGTTGTTCATCTTCACTAACTTCAGTTTTTTCTGTTGAACAGCAACTATTTCCTGTTCCCATTTCCCTTATTTAAAAGAGAAAGTATTCCTTTTTCCTGAGATCTCTAGCTATCTTTAGAATTTTTTTACTTAAAGGTGGTCCTTTTTTAACAAACAATTGTCCCTTATGACTAGTCCCTTCCTTTTTCCCTATCCGTTATTAAAAAAGGGAAAGCTTACCTTGCTGCGAGTCTTCCGCCCTTTCGTTCGTCACTGTCTCACGGATTGAATCAAGAGCGACTGGCCTCTACTTACAAGATTTCGTCGGAGGTCTTTCACTTGTCAGGGAGTCCGGGATTCGTTCTCCCTTCCTGTACAGGTTTTCAGTCCCTCTTGTGTGATTCACACCGTGAAGAGGTGGCCCCACGTTGGGCGCCAGAAAATGTTAAAAGAAAAACACTTATTTCTCCAACATTCGCCAGAAGAAACACAGCGATTTCGATAAGCAAATAAAAGCTTTTATTTACATGCATGGAGACCTGCCACATCGATGGTGGAATGTCAGCAGTCTAACTTCTGTACAAACTGCAGGGGTTTTTATAGCCCCTTCTGCACGTACACACACATACTCAACAAGATGTTTATCAGAAACTGAATTTCAATTAAGACAGACATATGCAAGGGTCAGTTTCAGTTAAGACCGAAATATGCAAGGGTCATAAGATAATTACAAGTTCTGTTCTTTCTCGGACTGCAGGTTAACATCTGCACATTCTTTCATGGTCAGCCTGTTTAAGCAGGTCAAACAGTTCTTTTAGAAATTCTTTCTTTGCACACAAGATAGTTTAACCCTTATTATGCCTGATACAAAGTAGTTGTTCATACAGAATTTTATTACAAATACAAACTCCATGTCCAAAAGAAGACTATAATGAATCTTTAGTGCATTTGGTTTGAAGGTGGTTTTATTCGAAGCTTTGGAAGTGCCTCTGCATATAAACTTCTTTCCTGGAAGTTGAGTCCACCTTTACAATCCATGTAGGCAGGAATGTTACCATGGCTTCACATTCCATTTTTCCAAGTCTTCCAGTTTGTTTAGTGATTTGGGGGTAATTTATTCATTTCACCCACATCAGAAAACAAGTGCTGAAATGTACTTATCTGATCATGCAACTGTAATGAAGTCTTAACCTCTCTCCAAAGACTGAGATTCTTTTCTTGTATATTGCCCATTTTATTCTGAACACTTTATTTTACAAATTCTTGAAGAAAGGAATTGAATATCAGTAACAGCAAAAAGTCTGCGAAAAATAGTTTTATAGAAGCTCTTCTGTCAGGACAGCTCTCCAGAGTAATGCTAGAATGGTAAGTTTATAAAATTCCTTTGTTTCTTTCCGACTTTTCCCTGTTAGGGGTCGCCACAGCGGAACTCCGATCCGCTAGTAATTTTGTCTAAAGGAATCACATTTCCTGTTATGTAGAGCATCTGAATATAGCTGCTGCTCTTCTGACAACCATTATAGATCCCTGCTGAACCAGAATTCTAGAAGTGTGTTCTGCAGTGGAGTTCTGGGTGATTTTCCATATTTTTAAGTAAACGTTTTTGCTATTAACTTTAAGCTGTACATTTGTAAAGCCTAGCCGGACCTAATTAAGACTTTTTTTTTTTTTAAACTGGTCTCTCTCCCCAGAGCGCATCATTGTACCATTTCAGCTTGCTTAAGTCTCACTCCCGTTTTACTTCTGTAAAATTCCTTTCTGTTCCTACTGAGATGTATCCCGATTCCTAGGAGCATTACTAGGCTTTTTGCAGTGCCCAGCACAGCTAAGCCATATACTTGTCGTGGCTCTTCTGATGAGGTATGGGGTGGTGTCCCAAACAACTCTAACCCCATGTGCCCTCTGCTGTCTACTTTTTCTCATAACTGTTGAAGTTGTGTTGTCCTGTCTCGCTGTAATTCTTGCTGGTTGGGTTTGGAACCGATGCGACTCTGCTGAATACAAAAGCTTGAGAGCTTCTACTGGCTCGAGGCTAACCCCTATCCCATGATGCATCTGGTAAAATCCCCAGATCTCATTTTCCATTCAAGCGACCAGGATGTCTTCTGACTGTCTTGTTGGCAGAGTATATTTTTTCACATATTTCTACAGTTTTTGTCAGTTTCTGTCTTATATTGTGCAATACTTGGATAAAACCCCTTCTGCCTTTTTGTGCGTTGTTTTCCCTTTGTTTCTGTGAGACACCCATTTAAGTTAGAGGGCTCTCGGTAACCCGTTTAACTTAGTGGAGCGCTTCGTGCTCCTGTGCCTTCCATCCCTTGGAGAATCTGTTTTATGTCAGAGGATTCTCCATTGTTGGGTTGTGTCCTTTCTAGTGATAGTTTTTAGTGGGTCAAGTAGTGGTTAGATTTGTCCTCTGATATTTTTCTTACGGCTTTGTGCTGAAAGCTTTGGGTGTGTATTGGATTTTTGGTGTGGTGTTAGTGGCTCAGTAGGCTCCTGTTTCTTTGGTTAAACCCATCCTTTGGCGTTTTTTTTCTTACAGCTTTCTGCTGAAAATTAATCGGTGTGCGTTTCAACTTGTGTGTGAGTAGTTAGTAGGCTACTGTTTTCTTGGAGCAGATTACAGTTAAAAGTTTTTAAAGCCACAGTTAAAGGTATATATTTTAAAAAAATTCCTATAGGTTTCCTTACTTCTTCTTGTGGTTTATACTTTCAAATATAATAAAATAAAAGAGCACAAACGTTGCGAGCCCACAGTACTATTTAACAAATAAAAATAATAAAACTATGTTAAGCGCTTTCATCAACTAGTATGACTTCTTCAGAACAGAGTACCATTGAAAATTCAAATTTAAATACACATTACTACTTAGTCATTTGGTTTTAATCCAACCAATTCTGACAGTGAAAAAGCACTGCTCATGAATATACAAATAGTCGATTGAAACTGAAGTATTTTTTACACAGTTGCAATTAAAACATAACTCAGAAACCTCTCTGACTACAACAAGTATAAAATACAACAATCCATTACAATGTAAACTCATTACATAAAAAATGTATATGACTTTATACTGGATTATAATTTTGAAAATTCCTACAATGTGCATTGATGTTATTAAACTAAATCTGCCTTTTCTTTAAGAATGGGCATTATGGTAATGTGCTCATTTAGTCTTAGTGGATAATCGGCAGCTAACCTTAGTTGCCATAGGAGCTCCTTTTTGTGTAACACATTTTGCCAGTCTCCACCTCTCACTTCAACTGTTACAAATTCAAGTATGGCAAACTTAAAAGCATGAAAAATTAGTGCATAAAATACTATGCTTATATAGGGCATTAGTATCTTTCTTATTTTTAATATCATAAAGGTGTTCATATATCCTGGTCTTAAACATTCTCTCTGTCTTCCCTATGTAAAACGAAGAACAGGTACTACACCTAGCTATATATACTAATTTGCGCTAATTTGCTGGAACAGCAGTTGCCACTTTTTAAGAAAACATGACTTTTATTCTGGTTATCAATGGCAATAGAGCTGTCTTGCAGTATATAGGAACAATAGGAGCACCTACGACAAGGTTTACTTCCACCCCTTTTCTCCTGCATATTTTTGGAGGCGTTACCCGTCTCCAACAGTGATTTGATATTCGGTCCTACCTTTGTGGAAAATATGGGTTTATCACCCAATATTCAAAATATCTCAGTATTTGTTTTAAAGATATTCCAGTTTTTTATCAATATTCCCTTGATCTAAGAATACAAAGGACTATATTGTATTACACAGGCCTGTTGGAAGTTAGGTTGATGCTGAGCTGTCGTGTCATTTAATTCATTATTAATACTGTCGCTACCGGTACCTAATAAAGGTATAGAAGTATCGCCCCATTTACTAAGAACATCTGTAAGTATAGGGTCAATAAAATGTCCAGGATAGCCTCTCTCTAGGAACATATCCCTTACATTTTTAAACTCTTATCACATTATTTCTCATAGTTGTCATCCTGGCTATTGGCCTTTTATGATACTTTTTTTTTCTGATGAATTGGGTGATTACTATTACAAAAAGTATTTTTATGGTACATTTTGGAAATATACCCATCCTGGGCTTTGATTATTTTAGTATCCAAGAAATTAATTTCTTGTCAAACTGGAAGGTAAATTTTAAATATTCTGCAGTTTTATTCAAATACTGGACAAACTCAGATATTTGTTCTGAACCTCCATTCCACAAAATAAAAATATCCAAAAATCTACCGTAATATATAACATTAGATAAAAATAATTCACTTTGAAAAATGTTTAATTTCCCAACCCAGGAGAACTAAATTAGCATACAAAGGGGCGCAAGCAGCACCCATGGCAACCCCTTTGAGTTGTTGAAAGTATTCCCCTTCAAAATGTATATAATTATTCTCTAATATAAGATTCATTAATTCACATATAAGTAAAACTTTATCTGCAGTCATGGATGAATAAGTAAAGAGTACTTGTTCAAAACATAAACCACCTGTTTTCGGAATACATGAAAAAAGGTCCTGAACATCTATAGTCAGAAAAAAACAATCAGGAGACCATAAATCCTTAATTTGTCCTAAAAAAAATCCCAGGAATCCTTTAATAAATGGGGAAATTTATTCATATGTTTTAATTTTTTATCTACATATACTGCTAGGTTATGTGTTTTAGAACCTGCAGCTGCTACAGTAGGTCTGAAAGGTGGCTTTTCCAAGTTCTTGTGCATCTTGGGCATTCCAAAAAGGACAGGAAGCTTAGGATGTTTGTTTAAAAGAAAATCATAATAATCTTTTGATATTCTCTGGTCCATTAAATATTCATACAAATGACTATCTAGTCTACGATATGAAATATGTATTTCGTTTTTGGAACATAAAGAATAGTTGTCTACATTGAATAAAATGTTTTGCATATCATTAGGATAGTCCTCTGAACTATGTAAGACCACCCCACCACCTTTATCAGGTGTCATAATTCTTATTTCCTTATCTTCTTTAAAAGATTCCTTTCCTCAAAATTTAAGTTGGCAAATAGTCTCCTCTTCTCTCCCCATGTTTTGTATAAATCCTCCTTAACCAGCTTTTCATAAGCAGTAACTAATGGAGGATTAAATATACTACTTCTTTTGGGAATGTCTTTCAGTTCAGCTCTAGTTGTTTTATTTGAAAACATAATGTTCAAATTTAGTTTCCTCAGATATAAATGTAAATCAACCATGACTGTAGCTATATCAGGTGTTTTAGTTGGAACAAATTTAAAGCCTTTGGAAATTAAAGAAAAAAGTTCTTTAGTAATAGGAACCTCAGAATAATTATATATGTTGAAGCCATTTAAAGTATATTCGATGTTATGTTTACACTGTATTGGATCTACAAAATCTGCCACTTGGAGTGGCTGTTGTACTGCTGTTACCTTGCTGTAGGTTTTGTATGTCCCTTGTCTGCGATTTGCTATTCTCTCCGAGCGTCTGGGAAGCGGAAAATCAGCCAGATAACCTACATCATTTTCCCTATAATTGTCACTGTCTAGTTCAAAATTAAAATTAGAATTAGTTTTAGCCTTGTCAACCTTTTCCATTGTTGCATGAATGGTAGGACCATATTCTCTTTTATAAAAAACTAATTTATCTGTAGGGTACACTTTGTTTTGTTTGTGCTGCCTGCTGTCCCTATCTAATTTCTTCACTTTTTTGTTAAAAATATTATCACATTTCTGATCCACCCTGTTAATAATTTTGTAATACAAATTTTCATACTGTGTGAATAATAAATCAGTAATAATTTTATCATTTAGTACATTCACTTCATCACAAAGCCTTTTTTTCATTGTCTCATAAAAGGAGACAGTTTTACCTAATAATTCCAAGCCCCATTTGTTAAACATGTCAGTAAATACTTTGATAGTATCATAATATATTCCATAAGGGAATTTAAACACTCTCAGTCCTTGTGGAGCCAGTTGTTTTTTTATACATTCATTTAAGTAGCACATTTCCATTTGGCACATTTTAAACTTAAATAATTTCTTCTCAAAATTGTAAATCATGTCCCTCAATGATCCAAAACTGTGCTGTCCAATTTCCCTGTTAACCAGGGCTCCATTACTTCGCTTAGGGCTGGAAACGGAAAAGGTGAAATGCTTTTGCAATAAATTACCAAAATGTTCATTATTATTCTTTGAAGACAGTTTCTTTACAAGCACAAGATATACACTTTTTAGTATTGGATTTTAAATGTTCAGTTTCAATCAATTGACTATTTGTATATTCATGAGCAGTGATTTTTTCACTGTCAGAATTGGTTGGATTAGAACCAATGACTAAGTAGTAATGTGTATTTAAATTAGAATTTTCAATGTTACTCTGTTCTGAAGAAGTCGTACTAGTTGATGAAAGCGCTTAACATTGTTTTATTATTTTTATTCATTAAATAGTACTGTGGGCTTGCAACGTTTGTGCTCTTTTGTTTTTTATTCAGAGCACTACTGCACCACTTATTTGGACTTTGTTTTATTTTGTGGTTCTTGTTGTTATGGGGTCCCCAGATTCATTCAGTCTTTCTCCCATTTTGGATTCTGGTCAGTCGGACATCGTATCTTTGAAGAAAGATGTAGCAGAACTAAAGGGAGAATTGACTAGGCTCATTGAACTATTCACGCAGCCTAGAAAAAAAGATTTGGACTATATATTAATTTCGGATGGCCTTAAAAGGGGCGATACTACCATTGATGATAATACTAGTGTGCCTGATGTTCATACACCATCTTGCCGCTTTAAGAAAACTGGTGACGTCATCGCAGTGGCGCAAATTCACAGTGGAGACTAAGGAAGGCGTTCTCCATGTAATGCTAACAGTTTTGTTGAAGTAGAAGATGCACAGGGGTTTTCTCGCTCTAAAAATTCTTTTAGAAGCAATTGTGTGCTTCAATTTGAAGGCGACATTGAACCAGCTTCTATTGAACATTCCAACATGAAGCAAGTACGTTGCCAAGAAGTATTACAAACAGGTACTGTCAATATTAACTTGAATGGTAAACCTGAAGAATGATAAATAACAAAGTACTTAATTACCAAAAATACCACGGAGCTCCAATAAACTATCTAACACCTTAGTTCACTATAATGTCACAGAAAGGTCAAACTCAGTCAAAAATGCTTACAAAAAATGTGTATAATAGTCCACGGTGAAGCTTTCTCCAATCTCTAGTATAACAAGACAATTCTCCGTCAATTCCAATACAGTACGTTGTCTCCCCAAAGGATATCACACGAATACCGGCTTAAAATTGAGTTTGACTAAACGATAAAAGCTGCTTGTGGAAATCCAAGCAGCCATGATGTAAAACAGCTTTACACTGACTAGCGTACTGACAAACATACCAACGAAAAACAAAAAACAAAACGCTTGTTGCACAATGCTAAAATACTTTTAAGATGTATCAGAACTTTTTGTAAAATACATGTAAAACTAACTATCACAGTTAAGCGCTTTCACTCAAACCTCTTGAGCTTCATCAGAACTACTCTGTCATTAATTGTCCATCTTTTAAAACTTCTTTGGCGCAAGAATGAGATGTACAGACTGTTTAGTTCATATGGTTGATTAGTATTCAATTGGATATATTAGGATACTCTGCTTTAAATTTTAGCTGATGGTTTGGCGCCAAAGAAGTTTTAAAAGACGGACAATTAATGACAGAGTAGTTCTGATGAAGCTCAAGAGGTTTGAGTGAAAGCGCTTAACTGTGTGAGTTCGTTTGTTTTACATGTATTTTACAAAAAGTTCTGATACATCTTGAAAGTATTTTAGCATTGTGCAACAAGCGTTTTGTTTTTTGTTTTTCGTTGGTATGTTTGTCAGTACGCTAGTACGCTTGTCAGTGTAAAGCTGTTTTACATCGGGCTGCTTGGATTTCCACAAGCAGCTTTTATCATTTAGTCAATAAACTCAATTTTAAGCCGGTATTCGTGTGGTATCCTTTGGGGAGACGACGTACTGTATTGGAATTGACGGAGAATTGTCTTGTTATAGTCGAGATTGGAGAAAGCTTCACCGTGGGCTATTATACACATTTTTTGTAAGCATTTTTGACTTTCAACAGAGTTTGGCCTTTCTGTGACATTATAGTGAACTAAGGTGTTAGATCACTTATTGGAGCTCCATGGTATTTTTGGTAATTGAATGGTAAACCTATTAACAGCAATATATCGTGCACAACAGATAGGTTTACTGAGAGAAGAGAACATTTAAAATCTAATACTAAAAAGTGTATATCTTGTGCTTGTAAAGAAACTGTGTCTTCAAAGAATAATAGTGAACATTTTGGTAATTTATTGCAAAAGCATTTAACCTTTTCTGTTTCCAGCCCTAAGCGAAGTAATGGAGCCCTGGTTAACAGGGAAATTGGACAGCACAGTTTTGGATCATTGAGGGACATGATTTACAATTTTGAGAAGAAATTTATTTAAGTTTAAAATGTGCCAAATGGAAATGTGCTACTTTAAATGAATGTATAAAAAAACAACTGGCTCCACAAGGACTGAGAGTGTTTAAATTCCCTTATGGAATATATTATGATACTGACACTATCAAAGTATTTACTGACATGTTTAACAAATGGGGCTTGGAATTATTAGGTAAAACTGTCTCCTTTTATGAGACGATGGAAAAAAGGCTTTGTGATTAAGTGAATGTACTAAATGATAAAATTATTACTGATTTATTATTCACACAGTATGAAAATTTGTATTACAAAATTATTAACAGGGTCGATCAGAAATGTGATAATATTTTAACAAAAAAGTGAAGAAATTAGATAGGGACAGCAGGCAGTACAAACAAAACAGTGTACCCTACAGATAAATTAGTTTTTTATGAAAGAATATGGTCCTACCATTCATGCAACAATGGAAAAGGTTGACAAGGCTAAAACTAATTTTAATTTTGAACTAGACAGTGACAATTATAGGGAAAATGATGTAGGTTATCTGGCTGATTTTCAGGATTTTCCGCTTCCCAGACGCTTGGAGAGAAATCGCAGACAAGGGACATACAAAACCTACAGCAAGGTAACACAGCAGTACAACGGCCACCCCAAGTGGTAGATTTTGTAGATCCAATACAGTGTAAAATATACTTTAAATGGCTTCAACATATATAATTATTTTGAGGTTCCTATTACTAAAGAACTTTTTTCTTTATTTTCCAAAGGCTTTAAATTTGTTCCAACTAAAATACCTGATATAGCTACAGTCATGGTTGATTTACAGTTATATCTGAGGAAACTAAATTTGAACATTATGTTTTCAGATAAAACAACTAGAGCTGAACTGAAAGACATTCCCAAAAGAAGTAGTATATTTAATCCTCCATTACATCCATTAGTTACTGCTTATGAAAAGCTGGTTAAGGAGGATTTATACAAAACATGGGGAGAGAAGAGGAGACTATTTGCCAACTTAAATTTTGAGGAAAGGAATCTTTTTTAAAGACCTTAAAAGAAGATAAGGAAATAAGAATTATGACACCTGATAAAGGTGGTGGGGTGGTCTTATATAGTTCAGAGGACTATACTAATGATATGCAAAACATTTTATTCAATGTAGACAACTATTCTTTATGTTTCAAAAATGAAATGCATATTTCATATCGTAGACTAGATAGTTATTTGTATGAATATTTAATGGACCAGAGAATATCAAAAGATGATTATGATTTTCTCTTAAACGAACATCCTAAGATTCCTGTCCTTTTTGGAATACCTAAGATACACAAGAACTTGGAAAAGCCACCTTTCAGACCTATTGTAGCAGCTACAGGTTCTAAAACACATAACCTAGCAGTATATGTAGATAAAAAATTAAAACCCATTATGAATAAATTTCCCCATTTATTAAAGGATTCCTGGGATTTTTTAGGAAAATTAAGAAGGATTTATGGTCTCCTGATTGTTTTTTTTTTTTCTGACTATAGATGTTGAGGACCTTTTTTCATGTATTCCGAAAACAGAAGGTTTATGTTTTTTTGAACAAGTACTCTTTACTTATTCATCCATGACTGCAGGTGAAGTTTTACTTGTATGTGAATTAATGAATCTTATATTAGAGAATAATTATATACATTTTGAAGGGGAATACTTTCAACAACTCAAAGGGGTTGCCATGGGTGCTGCTTGCGCCGCTTTGTATGCTAATTTAGTTCTCCTGGGTTGGGAAATTAAACATATTTTTCAAAGTGAATTATTTTTATCTAATGTTGTATATTACGGTAGATTTTTGGATGATATTTTTATTTTGTGGAATGGAGGTTCAGAACAAATATCTGAGTTCATCCAGTATTTGATTATTTTAGTATCCAAGAAATTAATTTCTTGTTTGTCAAACTGGAAGGTAAATTTTAAATATTCTGTAGTTTTATTCAAAGCCCAGGATGGGTATATTTCCAAAATCTACCATAAAAATACTTTTTGTAACAGCTATTTACATTATAATAGTCATCACCCAATTCATCAGAAAAACGTATCATAAAAGGCCAGGCTATAAGAATAGCCAGGATGACAACTATGAGAAATGATGTGATAAGAGTTTAAAAATTTAAGGGATATGTTCCTAGAGAGAGGCTATCCTGGACATTTTATTGACCCTATACTTACAGATGTTCTTAGTAAATGGGGTGATACTTGTATACCTTTATTAGGTACCGGTGGTGACAGTATTAATAATGAATTAAATGACACGACAGTTCAGCATCAACCTAACTTCCAACAGGCCTGTGTAATACAATATAGTCCCTTGTATTCTCAGATCAAGGGAATATTGATAAAAAAACTGGAATATCTTTAAAACAAATACTGAGATATTTCGGATATTGGGTGATAAACCCATATTTTCCACAAAGGTAGGACCTAATATCAAATCATTGTTGGAGACGGGTAACTCCTCCAAATATATGCAGGAGAAAAGGGGTGGAAGTAAACCTTGTCGTAGGTGCTCCTATTCCTATATACTGCAAGACCGCTCTATTGCCATTGATAACCAGAATAAAAGTCATGTTTTCTTAAAAAGTGACAACTGCTGTTCCAGCAAATTAGTATATATAGCTAGGTAGTGTACCTGTTCTTCGTTTTACATAGGGAAGACGGAGAGAATGTTTAAGACCAGTATATATGAACACCTTTATGATATTAAAAATAAGAAAGATACTAATGCCCTATATAAGCACAGTATTTTATTCACTCATTTTTCATGCTTTAAGTTTGCCATACTTGAATTTGTAACCGTTGAAGTGAGAGGTGGAAGCTGGCAAAATGTGCTACACAAAAAGGAGCTCCTATGGCAACTAAGGTTAGCCGCTGATTATCCACCAGGACTAAATGAGCACATTACCATAATGCCCATTCTTAAGGAAAAGACAGATTTAGTTTAATAACATCAATGCACATTGTAGGAATTTTCAAATTATAATCCAATATAAAGTCATATACATTTTTTATGTAATGAGTTTACATTGTAATGGATTGTTGTATTTTACTCTTTGTAGTCAGAGAGGTTTCTGACTTGTGTTTTAATTGCAACTATGTAAAAAATACTTCAATCAATTGACTATTTGTATATTCATGAGCAGTGATTTTTCACTGTCAGAATTGGTTGGATTAGAACCAATGACTAAGTAGTAATGTGTATTTAAATTTGAATTTTCAATGGTACTCTGTTCTGAAGAAGTCATACTAGTTGATGAAAGCGCTTAACATTGTTTTCTTATTTTTATTCATTAAATAGTACTGTGGGCTCACTTGTGCTCTTTTATTTTATTTGGTTTTTATTCAGAGCACTACTGCACCACTTATTTGGACTATACTTTGAAGCATGTCGAAGGAAAAAAAGCCTAAAGAATATAGTCAGTCTAGTGTCAAGAAGTGCAGTCAATGCACTCAAAAGATGTCTATCATGGATGGGCACACCAGTTGTGTATATTCTTTGGGTGCCATCCACTTACAAGACCATTGCACTATTTGCCATGGGTTCAGCAGCAGGCTCCTTCAAGAGCATAGAAATAAATTGATGGTCAGGGGTTTGTTAAAAGGTCCTTTCCAGGAATCTTTGGAAGGATCTCAAAGATCCAAGCCTTATTCTTCTTCCCATTCAGTTCCAAATGACATGCTGTTTCGGCTCCAGCTTCAGTCTCTCAAAAAAAGTTGCTTCGGAACTGAGGGCTCTTGGTTCCGACAAAACAATGTCAACACCTCTCCAGCCCCATCGGTATCTTCAGAGCCAGTAGAGTTAACAGGAGACTGTCTCCTGTGTTGAAGCAAATATCTCCGACCTTTATGGCCAGATCTCCTTCATTATCCTCCCATTCCTCCGGGAGTTTATCTGATGACTGTTTGGAGCAGATGGTGAAGAGCTTGCTTAAGACTCCGGTGCCTCGGCGAGGTTGTGATAATCTGCCTCTGAGTCTATCCTCAGCATCTTCGGAGCAGAGGGTCTGTCTGGTGTGGAGTGAGGGGGCTTTTGAGCTGATGGAGAGAGTGCTGTCATCCCAGACAGCTCCACTCTTGGTGCTATCTTCTCTTCCCTCACAGGCGCCAGTGTTGCTCTCTTCTTCGCCCACTCCCCCTAAGAGTAGAGATCCACTTGCGGGGACAGCACTGTTTCCTCCGAAATTTCTCCAGAGTATCCCTCTGAGGAAGTCCCTCTGAAGAGACCGTGCAAGAGGAAGCACATAGACTCCCCTGAGTCTGTTAGATCAGACACTGATCTGGATGAGTCTGAAGGGTCCCTGCAGTCGCCCTCTGAGTATGTCTTTTGCTGACATCCTTGAGATCCTGAAACAGAGGGGTGGCTGGAAGCCCCACCTAACCCTTCAGGGGATGCATCTGTGTACCTGGAGGCTTTTGGATCTTGCCCTTCCACCTCGGGTGCCCCCCCCCCCCACAATCATTTACTTAATGTGACACCACGCAAGGCCTGGACTTCCCCAGATGCAGTGGAACTGGTTCTGCGGAGGCCAAACAAATGGAGTTCCTTACCAAAGGACTCCCTGTAGATGCGATGGTGGTGGCGGCAGCCACTAGTTATCTGAGACCTCCTCATCTGTTCATCCTCCCAACAAAGAGTCACGGACTGTGGACATATATGGAAAGCATACCTTTTCAGCGGTCTTTACCCTACGGTCGCGGAATTGCCTGACCCATTTTACGAAGCTTCAAAGAGATGATCTCAAAGAGCTAAGAGATGCCCTTCAGGGACCGCAGACAAAGTTTCTTCGCAGCTCTCCACCCTCAACTCTGTTGTCAATCCCTGCACGAGACTGATTTCATACGCAGTTGATGGGCGAGCAGAGCAGCAGCTACAGGAATTTCCCTAAGGAGACATTCCTGGAAGGGCTCAGCAAAATTGGAAAGACGCATAGTCTTCCTTCAACGCCCCTTTTGATGGTTCATCCCTTTTTTGGACCCACTGTGAAAGATGCTTTAACCAGGTATAAGTGGGAAGGGAAAGCCTAGTCTGCCATGGGAGTCTGTGTTTTTCCGCCCCGTCTAGACGTTATCCCAAAGGTCAGAAGGGTGGGAAGATCAGTCCCAAAAAGGTTTCTCTGACGCATGTGGCGACAGTTCCCCCAGGGGCAGAGGGGATGGTGCTAACGGAACATGCAGACCTCGCGGCGGAGGGGGTCTGCAGAATCAGGGCAACAGATACGTTCTCTGGGAGGCCCTTGCAGCACTTCTGAAAGGAGGCCTGCCTGCTTTTCTATGGAGGCAGTCTGGGACGTTTGTCACTGTACCCAAACGCCTGGCTACAGATCTCCCAAGACGCATGGGTGTAGACAATCGTATCCAGAGGATATTGCATCCCCTTTCTACTCCCCCTCCCATAAGCAAGTCCTTGCCAGACGTTCCACCCAGTCAAACTATGCAGCACAAGAGATACTCAAGTTGCTAGAAGTCATCTAAGATGATCCGCAGACCAGATTGGATCCGGCACTTACTCCAGGTTCTCTAGTACCAAAAAAGACAGGGGATTGGAGACCTATTCTGGATCTCTGCAAACTAAACAAATTCGTAAAGAAGTCAAAGTTCCGGTTGGTGACACTGCAGTCAATATTTCCTTTTATAGGGAAAGACTATTGGATGTGCTTGATAAATCTCCAGGATGCGTATTGCCACATAAAAATGGGCAAGTGGTCCAAGAGAAATTTACGCTTTTGGCTGGTGGTCCAAGAGATATTTACACTTTTGGCTGGGAGCCAGTCATTGCCAGTTTCGAGCCCTGCCCTTTGGCCTCACTACAGCCCCCAGAGTGTTCACCAAATGCATGGCAGTGGTCACGGCTCACTTGAGAAGTCCGGGATTCCGGGTGTTTCCATACCTAGATGACCAAGCATGTAGTTCTGCAGGCGAGAGATGAAACCATGCTTTGTGCCAGACTAGGCATTACAGTAAACTTAAAAAAAAATCTGCCTTGCCTTCACAGCATATTACTTTTAGGTGCAGAACTGGATTCAAAGCAGATGGCAAAACATACCCCTGAGAGAATGCAGTCCCTTCTTGTTGTCAATATCACGATTTGACGATGAAGGGTTCAAGCCAGGGTTGTTACAGGTTCTGGGTATCATGGCAGCCGCAATTCTTTTAGTTCCCCCAGCTCATCTACACATGTGGTTACTCTTTGCCCAGTGGTCCATGCAGGATTTGCCTCCATCACACCAGGTAATCATTATGGAGTCGTGCAAGAAAGATTTTCTCTGGTGGTTACAGACAGAACAGTTGTACCTAGACTGCCCCCTTTTTTTTCCATGACCAACAGCAGTACTGACCACAGATGCTTCCCAGATTGGGGGGGGGCGGGTATTATCTGGGAACAAAGGTCCAAGGGGGGGTATGGCAAGAACACGAGAGCCACTTGCACATCAGTGTCCTGGAGATGACAGCAGTGCTGTATGCGTTGCAGAGACTGTTCAATAGGAACAGTTGCAATTCAAACAGACCGTCAGCGGTATGTACATAAACAAGGAGGAATCGTTGTATCCCCCATGTCAAGAGGCACAAAGAGTATGGCAGTGGGTGGTTGCTTCTTAATGTTTTCTGATGGCAACTCGTATCCTGAGGAAATCCAACATGATAGCGGACAAACTCAGCAGAGCTATTCTGTTGTCTCACAAGTGAACAAGTGGTTCCTCAAACCAGAAGTTGCGGAAGAGATCTTGCAGAAATGGGGCTACCCTTGCTGCAATCTTTTTGCCACCTCCATGAATGCCAAATGCAGCAGCTACTTTGCTGTCATTCTCCCTCTGGGGGAAGTCACCAAGGGATGCACTTGCCCATGATTGGCCCCTGGGACTACTCTATGGCTTTCCCCTCAATACCCAAAGTACTTTAGAAAGCCAGCATGTTGAAAAGCACCATGATTCTCATGTTGAAAGGCACTGTGATTCTCATTGCACCTTACTGACCAACAAATTTGGTTCCCCTTTCTCTGGACTCATTTACTGGAGTCTGGACCCAGTTCCAGACCTTTTGACCCACTCATCGGGAGCATTCCACCTGTCCATCTAGACCCTCAAGTTGACAGCATGGCAGTTCCATGCTCAGCCAGGTGTTACAAATTTTCCCCTGCAGTTTGTCTCTTCCCACAAACAGTCTGCGAGGAAGCTATATTCAAGTAAATGGAAAAGCTTTTCTTATTGGGCTGTTAAACAGAATGCAGAACCTTTTATGGGCCCCTATTACTGCAGTTCTAGACTTTCTCTCCAAGCTTTTTGATGAAGGAGCGGCAGCAGCTACCATCAGAGTTGAGCTGGCTGCCATCTCTAACTTTTATAGTGGTGAGATGGGAATGCCTATAATGTCCCACAGATTATGTAAGGTATTTCTGAAAGGTATGTTCTTACTCAGACTCCCAATTTAGGGAACCTTCAGCTCCTTGGAACCTTAATTTGGTGCGCTCTGCATTGGTTTTGCCACCCTTTGAACCCGTAGCATCTTGTGATATGAAGTTTTTATCCTGGAAAACTCTTTTCTTGGTAGCGATTACTTCTGCCAGATGGGTGTCAGAACTTCAAGCTCTCTCTGTGCCCATCCTATAGTTTTTCACAAAGACAGAATATCATTAAGAACTAATCCCCATTTTCTACCCAAAGTTTGTTCAGAAAATAATCTAAATTAATCTATAGATTTGCCTGTGTTCTTTCCGAATTATACCGACAAGCAGAGTATACATTACATCATTTAGATGTGCACAGACAGCTCCGCTTCTTCTGTTTGCATAGGACCAAAGATTTCAGAAAGTCTGATCAGATTTTTGTCCCCTTTTCG
Source organism: Protopterus annectens (assembly GCF_019279795.1). Classification (NCBI taxonomy): domain Eukaryota; kingdom Metazoa; phylum Chordata; order Ceratodontiformes; family Protopteridae; genus Protopterus; species Protopterus annectens. The sequence goes on from NC_056725.1 coordinate 1,438,657,437, forward strand.
GACAAAAGAAAAGGATTGCTTGTTTCGAAAGTGACTCTGAAAAGGAAATGCAATCTGTAAGCCATTTAAACATGCACTAAGAATAACTGACAGTTATCAGGCAAAGTAAAAGGTCATTCCACGAGAGCGGTTTCAACATCCTCTGTGTTTTAGGCTAGGCTTCCCATGGACACTTTGTGCAGCTGCCACATGGGTGAAATCTCATACCTTTATTACTCATTACAAAGTAGATGTGGTCTGCCAGAACAGGTCTTCCTTTGGTTCCACTATATTGAGGAGTCTTTTTCTCTTGAGCCACCCTAGGGTAAAGGTGCTAGGGACGCTGTCCCAACCAGCAAGAATTAAGGCGAGATAGCTCAACATAACATTAAGAAGTAATATACTCACCATAACGTTCCTTGTTTGTTCATCTTGCCTTTATTCTTGCGTCCCACCCACCTTCCCCCTCCTTTGTTCTTGGAGGAACAGGTTGATCATCTTATTGGTATGTATATAGTTATGATGGTTTGGAGTCTGATTGTTCTTTCTAGAAAATTATGTTCTAGTATGTGATTATACTAAGTGTTTCGCTTGCAAACAAGATCTGGGGATTTTGCTAGATGCATCATGGGATGGGGTTAGCCTCGAGCCAGTGGAAGCTCTCGAGCTTTTGCATTCGGCTGGGTCGATACCGATGCTGTGTTCCGAACCCAACCAACAAGACTATAGGCGAGATTGACAACAAACATGGAATGTTATGGTGAGTACATAACTTATTTCCCTTTTTTTGGGAGTGGGATGATGTCATCTTAACCTGTGTTAATAACTTCTAAGCTGTAGCATGGTATACGTCCTTAAATAGAGGGTATAAGGAGGTGGATTTTTTTTTTTTTTAATCTGTCTGACTGCACTCTTATTCCTATGCTTTGATCCATTTCCTGCTCGCTTCTGAGAAAAGGAACAGGCTTTTCCTACTGTTTCACCCTCTGTTCTGTTCATGACATGCTTTTTGAACCTGTAAAAAAAATAAAGGGAATGATGGCAGATGAGAATGTGACGAGCCCTACCCTTGTGCATTGCCTCACTTGGTGAAAGTGCTGTTGCCAGTCTGATATTAAGCCCGGCTCTGTGGTGAGGGGTGTTATGCATTTAAATTGACAATGTAATCTGTTTTAATGTCAAGTTGTTGGAGGAGTCTTTATACAATTCTGCATCTTCTGTTCCCAGTTGCAGCTGGTTAAACCTGTTTTGCTTTGCTAATGTTCCCTTTCTTTGCAGTTTGAAATTTTTTTTTTCATCTTTGCTGCTGGTTCTTGTAGCTATCTATGTTTCTTATCCTCATATTCACATAAATATCGTAATAGTTTGCTTTTAATCGTAACCTTTCCAAATAATTATTGTGGTCATGAATATCGTGTTCTTCTGTTAATCTTTGCTGTTATCTCGGTTTTGTATTTATAATGCACTTGATGTAGTGGAAGCAGAAAGTAATTTCCTTAGCTGTGATCAGGTAGTGCCTAATTTTCTTGGTATTTTTATTTAAACTGTTTCGACTTGTATATTCATTAGATTCATTGGAATAAACTGGAGCAGAAGTATATTTAGGTGAAAACTGACTCAAGTTGGTTTGCAGTGTCAGTTTAAAGCTACTTGACCATGAGTTATCTTGAAAGTATCAGTTTGGTGGTGTAGCTGGATAAGTGACCTTGCAGCTGCGGAGGAGGTGAAGGTGTGGTGACCATTGATCCATTCCTGCAGAGTTAAAAACTGCAACCCATATTGAGCTTGGTTGCAAATAAGGAAGGCCCGAATATACTGTGCTGTTACTGTTATGAAAGCAGATTTGAAATAAAATGCAAAGTTAATACAAAAGGGTAACTGAAGGCTTATAACTGTAATGCAAATGTTTTTGCAAAACAGGCAAATTGCTTCCAGCTGTAATTTATAAACCTGTTAAAACAAGTTGACAAAACTGAGTAAGCAGTACATGCTGCAAGCGAGGAATCTAAACCTTCAGAGAAATTGTAGTCCGATTGGGTAATGGTTAATGCTGTAGGTCTGTTAAGAGTGAAATAAATTTGTGCGAGATCTCGTGGTTTCTAAAATATGGTATTAAACTCCTATTTGCAGTGCCATTCAAAATTTCAGCACATTTGTTTTGTATGCATGACGTGAATATGCAGATATTCACAGGGTGTAACACCAGAAGATAATCAGATTTTGAGTTGCTGGTGGAGGTGAACTAAGCCTTAAATGATCCCAGAAAAAAACATGAGGATTTTGACATTCATGAAAAAACTCTAGAAGCTGATCTGAACTGTATGGCTTACAAGTGAAGAGCTTTCTCAGTAGAACCAGGAACTCCACAGTAATCTTACTGCATGTCTGTATACATACTGTCTTCATTTGCAAAACATTTGACTTCATTAAGAACTCAGCATTTTACTTGCTGATAGAGTTCTTCACTTTCAAGGAAGCACCTTCTGGTTGTATTATATCCTACTGTTATTTTGTTTTCTAGTGAACCTAGTCATACAATGCTGGATATGCTAGCTTATACCATACGATTTAGGAGTAGGGCATTAGTCTGTGGTGCTGATCTTTTAGGTTTGGTAGTGGAATCAAGGGGCTATACCTCAGACTGGAATAGACTAGCTAAGCATCTTTGGTTACCTTTTTTTGTGTCCTTTGGTATTTCAGCAATTCCTGGCAAATGTCAGAGACTCCGCATTTCCAGCAGTCAAAAGGTTAGGTAAGTGTGTTATTGTACCACAAAATTGGAGTCTGGATGGAGGGATTAAAGCGGTGTGAAAGGAAAAAGATGGTTTGAAAAACTGGGTTTACTTTCAAGCCAATGAGATGGTGGGGCCTTTAGTACAAATCCTCCTTTTAGGTATGTGCATTTAATGGTAACAAAGTGGAGTTATCTGCACAAGTTCATGATAGAAAAGTGCCTAGGCTAGAAAGGTGAGAGACCATATAGAAAACACAACAATGGGTTAATACCTGCCATCATGGCTCTGTATTTGCCCAATAATTCTGAACAAAATACACCATTTCATTTGGTTTGGAATTGGGAGTGGTTGAGTTTGCATCCACATGCATTTTTACAAAGAATTAGAAGTATGAAACTCTGTGGCTTTACTACCTGACTGTAAATCTTAGTGAATATTTACCAGAAAATTTAAAATCTTTTGAGGAATATAACATATGAGGCAAAATTATGAACAAACCACATCTGCCAGTGTGAAGCCTTTCTTATTCCTGGCACCACTGGAGGCAGAGGAAAAAAGCTGCATAAAAGTAAGGGTTGCCATTGAAAAAGCTGAAGACCATGAAAGTGGACAAAATGGTGAGTTGTCAATGTGAATCCAGAAAACTGTCTCTAAAGGGCTAATCTGGAGTTTCATCCTGTGAAAGGGAATAATTTAGCTTGACATTTTTGATCAGCTGAACCAAAACGTACTGTACTGTTTTAAGGAAGCACTTGCATGCTTGGAGAAAGCCATAGAGAAGGAAATGCTACTAGATGGGGGAACAAATGATAAAAGTAGTTCTGACCCAAGTTAAGGCTTCATGATTCCAAAGAGTATTTTGTGTGCTTGCAGTGCAAGGACAGAAGATAAGGCTATACTAACTAATATGACTGCAGGAACTCTACAAGTTCTCTAAAGGTGTATGCTAGCATTTGCAAACAAGTAAAGTAAATGTTGCATAGAGTAGAGCGTGCACCTTAGTGTAGTGCACTGAAAATCTGTTAGTTTAGAAAGATCATAATTATATATACAGAAATGAAGCCCAAAGTAAGAAATTTAAGGATTTGACTATAGTAAATTGACAAGTATTAAATAAATGCAAGAAGACCCCAAGTGTGATGGTACAATAAATTTAATGGGAGAGAATTGTTTGAAAAATGTGGGTAGAGTCCTTTAGAGTAGTAGGAACTGCAGATCATAGATGAAATGTGTAGTTTGGGGGATCAGAAGGAATACGTATATATAAACTGTGTGTGACCTTAATAAAATAAATTTGTAATCTGAACATGATTATAGCTAGATATCCTAGTGAAAGAAGGATTGTAGAATAGAAAACTGACAGCATCAACTTGAGTAATGGGATGAATCCAGGTTTGTTTTGATGCAGGCACCTCCCTGAACTTTGTTTTAGAACCTTGGTGATCTTACTTTGCTGTCTAATGTGATTTTATGCAAATGAGGAAGCCTGCAAACCTTTATAGGCTAAACAAGTCTGGACTCTGGGGTCTATATTAGATCACCGAACGCTTAAAAAAGCGAACGGTGATTGATCGACCCTATGTAAGCGAAAGCTTAAAATATCAAAGCAACAGAAACCCAAATGTTTTCCTAGGGAAAGAATTTGGTTGTCCGTTTCTGTTGCTTCAGTATTTTCAGTGCTGTGGTGGAAAGTTACGGGTCTGGTTCAGGTAAGTGTGCGATTGTGTGGATGTGAGGGTTAGGTGGGTTAGGTGAGTTAGGGTTAGGGAGCGGGTGAGGTGAGTGTGTGATAGTGACTGACCTTATAGTTAGGGTTTGGGTTAAGGTAAGTGGATAGTTAGTGGTGTGTGTATAGTTTAATGTAGGGTTAGGTGTCAGATTTTAGGTGTATGTGTGTGGATTGCTGTTTTGTGTGTGTTGAACATTGATCCCCCCCCCCCCCCCCCAGAAAAAATTGCTGTTCTGACAGTTCGAGATTGTAAGCATTCGCTTACATAGGGTGGAATAATCAGTTTGGTTTTTTAAGCGTTCAGTGATCTAATGTAGACCCGCACACTGATTTCACGAGTCTCTGCCTAGGAGTTGCGTCTAACATTAGGCAAGTAAACAGTAGGTAGTAATGTATTGCACCCCATATGAGGCAAGATTAATATAGCACATCAAGTAGTCACAGGTTCCTTTGTGTGAACCCTGAAGTGGTAGGCCTCTGTGTTGTAACAGAATGAAGTAAAAAGATTTGGGGCTTAAAGTCCCTCGTTAAATATTAACAACAAAACTTTATGTATTGCACAAATACCTGTATTTTCAGATAATGAGCAAATACCACTGGCCTCCACGCAAGATAATCCGCACACACAATGAATTATAACCACTGTTACCCCCTCCCCATGTACATGTCCTTATCCTCAACTACCAAGGCTTTCCATGTACATTCTGTAAAGACTACATGCCTTGCCATCATGTCATGCAGCCTGCTGTTAACTGTGTGGGGTCAGCCTGTACACAGTGTCTGTGGCAGCTAGACCTATTGGATTGTGGTATGTGGTTGACATCTGTGTGCTGTAGAGGATAACACATCTATATAAGGAGGACACATTGCACATCAGCTATAATGGCAGGGAATAGGGCCTACTGTATGGTACACCCTGCCTCTTTTGGCTACTGGCTTGGATTTGTGTGCACATGTGGTAAATTGAATACTCTTCATATTCACAATGTAATTGTGTACACCAAGATAATGATGAGGGGAGGCTAATGCAGTGTGGATTGCCCAGATGTCATGGTATACAGGTAGTTGAAAATGCCAGAAACTTGTCCTACAAAAATGAAGTGCATTGTCCCCTCTTTAAAACAGAAATGAGGAAATAAAATATTGTAGTTTGAGAGGAGGAGGAAAACTGATCCTAGTGAGTGCATTGTCCTTTGCATGTGACAAAAAAAAAAGAAAAATCGTGGTATAAAACCAGATAACAGGATTAGAAACATGACACCTGGTGATAATACAGTAATCCTTAGAATAATTTTTAAGCAGGCTACCACTTACAGAAATACCATATGAATAACTGGAGAAAAGGCTGTTTCGAGTGTTAAAAAAAAAAGTACTTTACTTGGAACAGAGTTCATTCCCTCTGTGTGTGTGTGTGTGTGTGTGTGTGTGTGTGTGTGTGTGTGTGTGTGTGTGTGTGTGTGTGTGTGTGTGTATACAGTGGATATAAAGCGTGTACACACCCCTGTTTGTGATGTAAAAAAAATGAGACCACAATAAATCATTTCAAAACTTTTCCCCCCTTTAATGTGACCTATAACCTGTACAATTCAGTTGAAAAACAAATCTGTTGGGGGGTAAATATAAATAAAAAAGTACAATAAGCTGGTTGAACAAGTGTGCACACCCTTAAAATAATACTTTGTTGAAACACCTTTTGATTTTAATTACAGCATTTATCCTTCTTGGGTAGGAGTCTATCAGCATGGCACATCTTGACTTGGCAATATTTGCCCACTCTTCCTTGCAAAAGTACTTCAAATCTGTCAGATTGCAAGGGCATCTTTGTGCACAGCCCCTTTCAGGTCACCCCACAGATTTTCTATTGGATTTAGGTCTGGGCTCTGCCTGGGCCATTCCAAAACTTTATTTTCTGGTGAAGCCATTTTTTTGTTGATTTGGATGTATGCTTGAGGTCATTGTCATGTTGAAAGGTGAAATTCCTCATTTTCTGCTTTCTAGCAGATGCCTGAAGGTTTTGGGCCAAAAGTGACTGGTACTTGGAACTGTTCATAATACCCTCCACCTTGAGTAAAGCCCCAGTTTCAGCTGAAGAAAAGCAACCCCAAAGCATGATACTGCTACCACCATGTTTCACTGTGGGGATGGTGTTCTTTTGGTAATGCATAGTGTTTTTTGCGCTAAATGTACCTTTTGGAATTGTGACCAAAAAGTTCAGCCTTGGTCTCTTCAGACCAATAACACATTTTCCCACATGCTTTTGGGAGACTTGATGTATTGAAAGTCAATAGTGTAGCCACTGAGTTAACTCCCTCTCACACCAACAAACAATTTTTCTTCAGCAAAATGAATCGGAGGGAGAAACGCTGCAGAAATAATATAAAATACTTTAGTACGGTTAGCGCTTTCCCATCACAGATGCTTCTTCAGACCATGAATGAAATAACATAAGCTAAAACCACTTTATATACTTCCTAAGCTCTACCAAGTTGCTGTTTAACTGATTGATTACATCTATTTAGCACTCATGTTAGAGAGCATATTAATAGGTATCTAGCCAGAGACATACTACAGCTTGTTAACCCCAACAATTTAATACACAAACTGACATTTCATCAGTGAAGTAAAATCAATAAAACGGGTATATACAGAAAACAAGTACAGAGTTTTTAATAAACATGAACAATATGAGCAGGTTTTATAAAAGTTTTTAATAAACATGAACAATATGAGCAGGTTTTATTAAAGTCTTGTTTTTTAGATAGGGCTTAATCGATGTTCATTGAGCCCTGGTTCTTTTTCTGCCTGTAACGCAATAATCCATTTTAACTCTTATCAATTCCAGTTTATTTTTTCATGTCACCCAGCCTTGAATCTTAAAAAATGCATTCAATAACTTTGAATTGGAAATGATGCATTCCCCCCCTGAACAAATAGCATGTTTGGCTAGAGCACTTCTGTCGGATTCATTATTTCTGATGGCAGCCAAATGCTCTGTGAACCTCTGAGTCGTCATGCCAACATAGAAGGACGAGCAAGCTAAACACAGTCAGGTATACTAAATTCCTTGTTTTACAGTTTGCCTTAACTTTGAATTCATACTTCCTATTTGTTATAGGAATTACACAGTTCCTGTTGTCACTTAAAACATCAAGTCACTGCATTGCACACATTTATTAAGACCATAAATCATCTCTTTGGACTTTTTTGGTTGACAAGTAACCTTTTGAGATTCTTTTTATTTTTATAACAATACCTTGGCCTTTGGCCTGAAGTTCTAGCTATCTCAGGGTCTGATTGCAAAATGGGCCAGTTTTTATCAATCACATTTTGTACCTTTCTAACATTCCCTGCATATTCTAAGTGAATGGGTAGATTTTTAGCAGTATATTTTTCTTCCACCTGTTGGGGAGAAGTATCATGGGTATTGCTGATGTATGGTTTTGCCCTACCCTTCCTCATAGATTTAATTTGCTGAATCCCAGTATTGATTTTTACTTCACTGATGAAATGTCAGATCTGAAGTAGGATATTCATTTGTCTGCAACCTGTGGGTTATGGATCCGATATCGGATCCGAACCGGCATGGTTTTCCAGCTATGGATCCAAGCTCTCAGCTCCTCCCCTCACCCATAATGCCCTGCTCTACCCTCATGACCTCAGATCTTGTTTGCCGCGCTGGTAACTGGATGTGGATTCATAGCTCTCAGCTAAGTGGACTATTTTCTTGTTTAAAAACAGAGAATTTTTTGTTTCTTTAACTAAATTTGTGTGAAAGTAGTAGGTTTCCCGTTAATATAGACTGTTTTAAGTTTATTTTAAGTTACAGTAATAATTTTTTTTCCCTCCCCTCGCTGTGCGTAGAGTGTGTGTGTAGGCCTGTGTGCTTTTTTTTTTTTTGTTGTTTAAGTTACTTTTCTGTAACTTTAGGTTTTATAGATTATGGCTGAACAGCCTAAGTCTATATTTTCAAAATGCTCCGAGTGTGGCCATAAGCTCTCACCGCTGATGGCCACACTTTCGGTGTTAAGTGTCTTGGGGTTGAACACCTCACATCTGGTTGTTCCATTTGTGCAGGGTTCAACCCCAGGGCACTGAGGGAGCGGAGGTCCAAGCTGGTCTTGGCGGGTCTTTTACCGCCGGACTCGGCTCCGACCTCCGCTCCTTCGGGACTCCCGGCTGCAGTTGTTCCCCTGTGGCACCCCTCCTGCTCCTGGGACTCAAACTCCCGCTTCTGGAGAGGAGAGGATGCAGCTAAAGGACCGGAGGGAGAAGCACCAGCGGCGGGCCGAGACCTCTGTTTCGGCCCCGCCAGCCAAGCTGGCTTCTCCCGGCTCGCTCCGGTTCGGTCTCCTCCTTCGGCTCCGGTCCCCTGTGTGCTTCTCACGGGTCCTGAGGAGGAGGAGACCCGATCTCCGTCGAGGCTATCGAGGAGGCATTCCAGGCCTACCTCGGTAGCCTCCGAGATCTACCCATAGCCTTTCTGATGCTGATCTGGACCGGATGATGAGAAGGTTCATCCAGGCCCAGATGCAGATGGGAGTGCTCTTGCCTCCCCTCCGGGAGCTCAACACCCTTTTAAGCCTATTGCTCCTTCTCCGACCCGCTGTCCGGGTTCGAGCAACTGGAGCCGAGCAGCTTCGAGCCGGGGAGGTCGGAGCCGATAGTACTTGGTACCGGATCCGACCCTGCCCTCGAGTGCGTCGGACCCGATCTCGGAGCCTGGATCCGAGCCGGATCCGGGGATCAGTGCTCGCGCGGCGCCGTCTGTGTCGGAGCGCACTGTCCCTTCGGATCCGAGTGCTTCGGCCGGCCGATCCACTCTTCGGATCCGAGGGGAGCCGATTGTCGGATCCTTTGGTCGAGGTCGGCTCCCTTCGGCTTTGATGTAGTGGAGAGGGCTCTGTTGAGGGTCTCGGACCCCGCACTTGCTCGCCCGTCCCCGCTCCCTCTGCACTGGGCCAGGCTTCCACCATCCGGCCCCTGGGACAGCCCGTTTCTGTGCCCCAAGTTGCTCCCATGGAGCAAATTGCTGCTGCGAGGACTCCTCTGACAGCCCCCAGAGGAGGCCCCTCAAGCATACGGCAAAAGGAGGCACATTGACTCCCCGAGTCTCTCACTGAAGACACGGACTTGGAGGAAGGGAAGGCTCCCCACGGTCACCCCCCGAGGATGTCTCCTTCGGAGACATCATGGAAATGCTCCGTATTAGGGGGGGGTGGTCTGCCCCCAAGTCTTCCTCGGACGAGTCCGTGTTCTTGGAGGCACTACAAACGGTCCCGTCTACCTCTTGGGTGTCCCCCGCCGACCCCTGGTGGACCTTATTACCACCAGGGCGTGGAAGGAACCGGACACCGTGGAGCCAATTCCCAAAAGACCTGATAGGATCCTTAGTCCGCCCTCCGACAGGACCCATTGGAGTAAGGGGCCTCCTGTAGATGCCATGTTGATGGCGGCGGCCACAAAGAGGGAACTGGCTCAGGAGAGTCACTCAGTCCACCCACCGAGCAAGGAGTCTCGGATGATGGACCGCTTGGGGAAGCGGATGTTCAGTTCGGCGACCTTCTCGGTAAGGGCGCTGAACTATTTGGCACATGTTATTCGGATGCAGCGAGACCTTATTAAGAATACGCTGCATCCCCTGAGTCCATTTCGGAGGAGGACCGAGTTCTGCACTCCACCAAAATGGCCACTCTTAGGTCAGTCAAATACTTCTATGCGGCTACTCTCCCATGCTACGGAGGGCGCCGCTTAGAGCTGCGGGACAGGACTGGTCACTAGACGTCAGGCCTGGCTCCGTCACCGCGATTTTTCTGAGCCCTTCAAGGCGCTTGCGCCCCTTTGATGGTTCTGCTCTGTTTGGCAAGACCGTTCGCGACGTTGACCCAGAGCGAAGGACGGAAGACGCTGTCTGCCGTCGGAATCCGCTTCTCTGCACCCCAGAGGCCCTATTCTAGGAACCAAAAGGGTCAGAAGAAGATGTGGTTCCGAAGTCGCAGCAGTCCCAGCCTGCTCGGACAACCAGTCCTTCCGTGGCAGAGGAGGACAGGGAGGACGCCCTAGAGGCAGAGGGGCTCCCAGAAACTTCGGGTCCAGGGAACCTTTCTCTGAACGGCCCGGCGCAGCAACCCTGAGGTTGCCCGACTGCTCTACTCTGGAGGCAGTCGGGGACGTTCGGGGCACCTAGCGGCATGGGAGTCCATAACATCGGACCGCTGGGTTCTCCAAATCATATCCAGGGATATCGCATTCCTTTCCTTCACCTTCCAAAGATGAAGTCCCTCCCAGACGTACCACCCGGTCAAGGGAGGCCGCTTTGGAAATTGGCCATCTGCTAAAGAAAAGAGCCATCCAGCCCGTTCCCCAGACCAGATCGGATCAGGGTTCTACTCCAGATTCTTTTAGTGCCAAAAGACGGGGAACTAAGACCAATCCTAGACCTCTCTCTCTTGAATCTGGCAGTCCCCAAAGAAAAATTCGAATGGTCACTCTGCAATCTATTCTCCCCTTCTGGGAGAAGATCACTGGATGTGCTCGATAGATCTCAAGGACGCTACTACCACATCCTGATGGACAGGCGCCCAGGAGGTTTCTCCGCTTCGGCTGGGAGCCAGTCACTACCAGTTCCGGGTCCTTCCCTTTGGTCTCACCACAGCCCCAGGGTGTTTACCAAAGTACTAGCAGTGGTAGCGGCCCACCTGAGGCTTCAGGGGTGCAGGTCTTTCCCTACCTGGACGACTGGCTCCTTACCGCCCCAACAAGGCATCTACTTCTCTTGGCGAGACTCCTTTCTCCATCTTGCTCCATTTCTGGGCATCACAATAAATACAAACAAGTCCAACCTGGCCCACACAACTCTTAGATTTCATAGGGGCCAGACTAGACACAAGGAGTTTACGAGCCTTCCTCACTGCGGACAGAGTTCTAAATCTGCAGCTCCAGGTGCGGGCCATTCTCCATTCAAGTTCTGTTCCAGGGGAGTTCGCCCTGAGGGCACTAGGGTCCATGGCTTCGGCTATAGCACTTCTTCCTCTTGCCAGGCTCAATATGCATTCTACAGTGGACGCTCTTAGTACAGTGGTCATACCTTGCTCTCCCATGCATCATCCCATAGCGATCAGCAAGGCTTGCAAGCGGTCCCTCTTGTGGTGGCTCCACTCCCGGATCTCCACGAGGGTCGCCCATTTTGTGCTTCTCCTCTCTCGCCACGGTGACCACGGACGCCTCCCGCCTCGGGTGGGGGCACTTTGCGGGCCGGACAGTCCAAGGCACGTGGAACGATTCGGAGACCTTACTGCATATCAATGTTCTAGAGATGAGAGCAGTGCTCTTAGCGTTGCTAGCACTTCAGGACTTTCTTCCCTTGGGAACAATTGCGATTCAATCGGACAATATGTCTGTTGTCTGGTACATCAACAAGCAAGGGGGAACAAGGTCATACCCTCTTTGTCGAGAGGCCATGAGAGTTTGGGAATGGGCAATCTCCACCAATCGCTTTCTCATAGCAACGCACATTCCGGGTCGGTCCAACATCCTAGTGGACAAGCTCAGTCGCACCATTCTGACCCCTTACGAGTGGTCTCTCAATTGTCAAGTAGCGGAACGCATATTCGCACGGTGGGGAACCCCTCATGCGATCTCTTTGCTTCTCCCTCAAACACCAAGTCGACAGTTTTTCGCTCTAATACCTCCTCCGGAGGTACCCCAAGAGACTCTGGTGCATGCTTGGCCACCCGGTCTTCTGTATGCCTATCCACCCTTGCCTCTGATGCTGCAAGTTCTTCAGAAAGCCTCTCGGTGGGTTGCAGAATGATTCTCATTGCTCCATTCTGGCCTCGACAGATCTGGTTCCCCTTTCTAAGGTCTCACTCGGTGAATCCTCCTTGGATTCTAGATCCCATTCGGATCTGATATCCCATCCATCCTGCATTCCTCCTCCGAACCTGGACAACCTGAAGCTGACCGCTTGGCTGCTCCAGTTCCACTCTTGATAAGGACTCGGTATTTCTTCACCGGTGAAGGCTATTTTGGTGGCGGCTCATAAACCATCCACTAGAAAGGTTTATCAAGCAAATGGAAACGCTTTCTGTGTGGGGGCGGCGGCAAGGCCTAAATCCCTTCACGGTTCCTCTCCCTGTAGTGCTTGATTTTCTAACCTCTCTCTTTAATGATGGTGCCAGCAGTTCCACAGTCAAAGTTCAACTGGCGGCAATTTCTCACTATCACATTGGTCAAGAGTCTAATCCTCTTATGTCAGCCAAATTGTGCAAAACATTTCTTAAAGGTACTTTCCTTCTCAGGCCCCTATAAAGCAAGCAGTTCCTCCTTGGGACCTTTCTTTGGTCCTACAGGCCTTGACCGCTCCCCTTCGAGCCCGCTACGGTGGATCTCAAATTCTTGTCCTACAAGACAGCCTTTTGGTAGCCATTACATCAGCCAAGAGAGTTTCTGAACTTCAAGCTTTATCAGCTAAACCTCCTTACTTGGTATTTCATCCGGACCGTGTCTCCTCGGACCAACCCGTCCTTCCTTCCTAAAATCGCTTCTGAAGCAAACATCAATCAATCCATTAACCTCCCTGTTTTCTTCCCTAAGTATGAAAACAAAGGTGAATATAAGCTACACTCACTAGATGTTCACAGGCAACTTAGATTTTATCTCAACAGGACAGCTGGTCATAGGCAATCCGACCAGCTGTTTATTTCCTTTGCAAAATTCAATTTGGGCAAGCCAATTTCTAAAGTTTCTCTGTCCCGCTGGATTTCACAGTGCATTTTATTGGCTTATCAAGCGTCAGGAAGGCCCGCACCGGGATGTTCATGCCCATTCAACCCGGTCAGTATCTACCTCGGCAGCCTTCAAGGCTAGGATTCCTCTAGATGATATTTGTGCAGCAGCCACGTGGGCTTCATCTCATACATTTATTTCTCACTATAAGTTGGATCTTGCATCTAGGGGTAGAGCATCCTTTGGCTCCGCGGTGCTCCGGAATATCCTTCCATGATGGCCGCCCAAGATTCAGGTAGCTGGGGACTCTGTCCCACAGGTTGCAGACAAATGAATATCCTACTTCAGATTTAGAAGTTATGTACTCACCATAACGTTCCATCTGAGTAGGTGTATTCATTTGTCTGCAACCATCCCGCCCTCCTATCCCCCTGGCCTTTCAGTTTCCTGCATATTCCTTGTTACCCTTTTTAGGGTATTGTTGCTTTGGCAACCTCGATCTGAGGTCATGAGGGTAGAGCAGGGCATTATGGGTGAGGGGAGGAGCTGAGAGCTTGGATCCATAGCTGGAAAACCATGCCGGTTCGGATCCGATATCGGATCCATAACCCACAGGTTGCAGACAAATGAATACACCTACTCAGATGGAACGTTATGGTGAGTACATAACTTCTAATTTTGTGTATTAAATTGTTGGGGTTAACAAGCTGTAGTATGTCTCTGGCTAGAATAACTATTAATATGCTGTCTCCAACTTGAGTGCTGAATAGATGTAATCAATTAACAGCAACTTGGTAGAGCGTAGGAAGTACATAAAGTGGATGTTCATCGTGCATACAGCTGCAGTAATCACAGATGGGTTTTCAGCAGTTAGGCGGTCCCTCGGTCGGCCGAATTCCAAAGTCTTGGTCCGGCGTCGGTTGTTGTCGCTTACTCTTCTGACGTCAGGAAGACCAGAGTATAAAAGACACAGCCGACGCCATGTTCTTCAGTCTTTTTTGCCGCGCGGTGCCCGAAGCAGAAGCAGTTCGCAAGTGCCGGTCGGCCAGCTCCTGAATTACGAAAATAATTGGAACTGAAGTCTTCATTAAAGCGAAGTACCCCGTTGGGGAACCTTTTCTTGCCTCAGACCGATGTCAGAAAAAGTTAATAATTGTATTTCTTGTGGGAAGCAAATACTGCATAAGGATTTCCATTCCCTTTGCATACCTTGTTTGGGCCCAGACCACGATGTCTCGGGCTGTCGCTTTTGCGCTACATTCAATAAACGCACTATCAAGCATCGGGCGGAGTTCGCCCAACACTACTTTGGCAAAGCTTTTGACTATAAAATGTCGTCTGACACTCAGACTACCGTTTTGTCCAAAAAAACACAAGGAAAAGGACCGACACGCGAGGCCCTCGGTCCCCGCCGACACCACACCAAAACAGGCTACACGTGGTCCGGTACTCAGCGAGATGCCTTTGCAGTCCCTGACTACCGACGACACTCCTTTGGCGGTGTCCTCTGTACCCGAGACCGCTGGGTCCTCGGCCCTTTCCCAGACTACAACCGAAGCCCCTGCTATTGTCGAGCCTACTAATGTGGACAGGTCCACTTCCACCCATGGTGTATTTAGGCCCTCATCTGCTTTTTCAATTAAGGCCTTTACTAAATCCAAAGCAGCCAGGCATCCCACGAGGCCTGTTCCACAGGGCCCATCTCCTGGACACATGCCTAAGAAACAGATGCTCAAAATGGCTGAGGATCTAATTACTCTTATCAGAGGTTCTCAGCCCCCTCCTGACAAGAGACCCAGAGTGGAGGAAGAATGTCACTCATCTGATCAGGGATCCATTTTATCAGACCATTCTGATGCAGAGGAACAATCTTACTCTCCTTTTGAGGATTCGGATGCAGAACAGTCCATCCCTTCTGTATCCCCTCCTGAGGATTTTTCTTTTGGGGAAACCTTGCACACCTTGAGGGAACACTTCCATTGGGAAGGCCAAGACTTTTCAGATTCCAAGAAAAGGCTTAGGGAATTTCTTTGGTTACCTCAGCATAGGCCTCTGGCTATACCCCCTGTTTTGGATGTTCTAGATGTCTACTCGGAGGCTTGCCTTAACCCTGATTCTCTGCCTCCTGCACCAGTAAAACCTGATAGGTATTACAGAGTACCCAGTTCTCACCAATTTCTCTACAAAGGCCATAATGCTGACCCTGAAACCATTTCACAAGGCCCCAAGGGATTAAAGGCCTCCACTGCCAAGAATCCACTTCCTGCAGAAAGGGAATCCAGATCTCTAGAAAGGTGGGGTAAAAAGGTATATACCTCGGCCACCCTAGCCATGAGGGCCTTAAACTGTCAGTTTCATATGATTAAATATCAACAGTACCTGTTATCACAATTAAGGAACAAAATGTCTCAACCTGAACAACCAGATTTAAGAGTTACAGGATATGATGCATAGTGCGGAGCAAGTGGGTAAACACACCTTACAATGTGGTTATGATGCCCTAGAGGCTTCGAGTAGAGCGGCTGCTACAGGATCAGTCATTCGCAGGCACGCCTGGCTTGGGGAACAAAATTTGCCTGACCATGTGAAAGCTAAACTTCTTGATGCTCCTTTACAAAAGGATGTACTGTTTGGTACTAATGCTGAGGAGATACTACGGAAAATGGAAGAAAAAGCCAAATCAATGCAAACTGTCAAAGCTTTATTACAGGTCCAACCACCACGTTTTAGCAGAAATTGGCCTTCAAAAAACTGGTCCTTTCCAGCCACTGACAAGCCCCAAAGAGGTAGATACAGACGCACAAGGGGCAGAAGGCAATCACAAGGATCATATAGAGGCAGACAATGGCAATCTACAGCACCAAGAGGTGGTGAAGATAGTGCACAACAATACAGGAAGCAAACCCAATGACTCCCTCATTTCCATGCCAAGCAAGTTTCAGCTGACAGCACCTTTGGGAGGGAAACTAGCATTATTTGCCAGCAATTGGCATATTGTCACAACAGACAAATGGATATTGGACATTATAAACAGAGGCTACAGATTTCAATTTCACACTCTTCCAAAAATGAGAGGCATGCCAAACCTGCCACAAAATCAAAGGGCAGAGGCACAATTACAAATTTCAAAGCTCCTAAAAATGAGAGCTATACAAAAGGTACCTACGCACCAACAAGGTCAAGGTTTTTATTCAAGACTCTTTCTGGTACCAAGAAAAGGAACCGACTGGAGACCCATTCTGGACTTATCCATCCTAAACACATTTCTGCTCGTACCAAAATTCAAGATGCTCACATTACAGCAACTTCTTCCCATGCTGGGCAAGGAGTTTTGGCTGGTAACATTGGACCTCAAGGAGGCATACCTGCATGTCCCAATCAGACAAAGCTGCAGAAGATACCTCAGATTTCTTGCAGGTTCAATCCACTATCAATTCTCTGCATTGCCCTTTGGCTTGTCTACTGCGCCCAGAGTATTCACAAAGTGCCTGGCAACAGTGATTGCCTACTGCAGACTTCAAGGGATACAAATTTACCCTTATCTGGATGACTGCCTGATCCAAGCGGACAGCAAACACATACTACTGGAACATCTGGCATATGTGACACGGTTACTGCTTTCTCTGGGATATACCATCAACAAGGAGAAATCAAGGCTAACACTATCTCAGAAAATAACCTTCCTGGGTGCCAGCTTGGACACAAACACCCAGATGGCATATCTTACGCTAGAAAAACAAGGGCAACTATCTCAGTACTTAAAAACACTAGCAAAAAGTACCAGGCTTACTGCAAGGAAAATCCTGCAGGCTCTGGGATTCATGGCATCTTGCATTCTTCTAATCCCATGTGCAAAATTGCATATGAGGAAACTTCAATGGAACCTAAAAAATCTATGGTCTCAACACAGTCACAGTTTGGAAGCAATTATACCAATAATCCCATGCTTGCAAAAGGAATTTCTATGGTGGGCCCAAGCATGTCAAGTAAACACAGGCCTTCCATTCTGCAAGCCTCAAGCAAAACAAGTCATAACCACAGACGCCTCAGATTACGCCTGGGGGGCGCACATGAAGGACAAGTGCATTCAGGGCAGATGGTCCCAAAAGGAAAAGCATCTGCACATCAATCAAAAAGAAATGCTGGCAGTAATAAATGCAATCACAGCTTTCAAGGACTTCCTGCATCCAAGACAATTGCTGATAAGAACAGACAACACCACAGTAATGTGGTACATAAACAAACAAGGAGGAACACATTCATACCCCTTGTGCAGACTAGCCATGACTCTTTGGAACTTGGCTCTGGAAAGACAAATCGAACTCCAAGCACAGTACGTGCCAGGGCTGGAAAACACACTGGCAGACACTCTAAGCAGAAATATGACAGATCCACACGAATGGAAGTTGCATCCTCTGGTGTTAACAGAGATGATCCAAGCGTGGGGGAGGCCGGACATGGATCTTTTTGCCTCCCACAGGAACCATCAAATGGAAAAGTTTTGTTTAAGGACCTTCCATCCAAAGGCCTGGAAAGTGGACGCCCTTTCATTCTGTTGGACAGCATGGACAGTTTATGCATTCCCACCTCTGCCTCTTCTGCCCAAGGTACTTTTGAAAGCAAGAACAGACAAACCAAGGATGATACTGACTGCTCCAGATTGGCCAAGGCAACACTGGTATCCACTCCTGAGGAGCCTAACACATTCTCCTCCCTGGTCCCTGCCTCTAATACCTCTTCTGCTGACTCAGAACAACTACAAAACTCTTCACAGTCAGCTGAAAACACTCAACCTCGCTGCATGGAAAATTCCTTAACACCACAACAGACCCTACTCTCCAAGGAGGTTTAGGATGTCATTTTGGAGGCCAGAAGACCATCTACTAGAAAAGCTTACTCCGCAAAATGGAAGCGGTTTTCCTGTTGGAATGAGAAAAAAGGCCAGGACCCTAGAAAAATTGAACTTGCCTCAGGTTTTACAGTACCTAACTGAACTACTGAACAGTGGGCTCTCATTTTCTTCCATAAAAATTCATGCCTCAGCCATTTCTGCAGAATTCAACACGGATCCTCCTTTATTCTCTCACCCACTCTTACGACAGTTCCTCAGAGGGGCTAAGAATATAAGACCTCCAAGGAAGCAACCAATACCAGCCTGGGACCTTAATTACATGCTAGAAAAATTAACATTGCCCCCTTTTGAACCTGCTGCCTCAACAGATTTGCAATATTTGTCCTGGAAAACTGCTTTCCTCCTGGCCATCACTTCAGCTCGTAGGGTTTCTGAATTACAGGCCCTCATGGCGGTGCAGCCATTCCTCATTTTCCATCAAGACAGGGTTTCCCTTACCAACCCATCTTTTATGCCAAAAGTGGTATCCCGGGTAGCCTTAAATCAAGCCATACACCTACCTACCTTTTATCCTAACCCTCAAAACAAAGGGGAAAGGCTGCTACACTCTTTAGACATCCATAGGCAGATACGTTATTATTTGGTCAGAACAAAGTCCTTCAGGAAATCAGAACAACTTTTTGTGTCCTATGCCGTAGGAGCTCAAGGGAAACCAGTTACAAAACGGACCATTTCCAAGTGGATTGGCCACTGCATACGGTTTTGTTATTCCTATCATGGGAAACCTGTCCCTACTGGTATCAGATCTCACTCCTCCAGGGCCACAGCCACCTCTACAGCCTTCCTCAGAGGTGTTCCTACTAAAGACATTTTGGAGGCAGCCACTTGGAGTTCTGTACATACCTTCACAAAACACTACCACCTGCCTTTATATTCCAGAACAAGAGCAGGCTTTGCCACTGCTGTTTTGCAGGGCATTCTGGCTCAACCCAGTTCCTCATAGTACCTACCACCCTATGCATAGCTTTGGGACTCTACCCATCTGTGATTACTGCAGCTGTATGCACGATGAACATAGTACAGTTTTGTACCTACCATAAATGTAGATGTTAGAGTGCTAATACAACTGCAGTACAATTCCCTCCTCCTTCCCACTTGGTAAAGGCATGGGGCCTAAGAACCTCTTCATACCACTTGACTGGGTTATCCTGCTATGTTTTATTTGCTTACTTACACTGTTTTTGCATTACATTGCATTGCATGCATATGTAGATAGCTTTATTTATGTATTGCCTTCCTTTTTGGGGGCACCTGACATCTGGGGCAAGAAAGACTGAAGAACATGGCGTCGGCTGTGTCTTTTATACTCTGGTCTTCCTGACGTCAGAAGAGTAAGCGACAACAACCGACGCCGGACCAAGACTTTGGAATTCGGCCGACCGAAGGACCGCCTGACGGCTGAAAACCCATCTGTGATTACTGCAGCTGTATTAGCACTCGAACATCTACATTTATGGTAGGTACAAAACTGTACTTTTTAGCTTATGTTTCATTATTTCTGCTGTTTCTCCCTCTGATTCATTTTGCTGAAGAATACTTTATGTATTGTTTTGCAAATTTTAACCAGGCCTGGATGTTCTGTGTAAGAAAAGGCTTCCATCTTGTAGCCCTACCCCATAGGCCAGACATATGGAGAATACAGGAGATTGTTGTCACATGTAGTACACAACCAGTACTTGCCAGAAATTCCTTGGGAAATTCCTTTTTTTTCCTTTTCAAAGGGGGGTTTTGCCTTTT
>NC_056725.1:1438677752-1438735252 GCF_019279795.1 Protopterus annectens
ATTGATGAGTAATGAAGATATGAGGGGTAGCCCACGTAGCTGCTGCACAGATGTGATCAACTGGTACCCTGGCTTGGAAGGCTGCAGAGGCAGACAGATATCTGGTAGTCAGCCTTGATCCTGTGGGGTAAGGGTCTGCCCTCCGTGCTGTAGATGAAAGCTATGCACCTCGAAATCTAGTTAGACAATGTCACCTTAGAAACTGGTAAGCCCAATCTGGAATCAGAAAAGGAAACTAACAACTGGTCTGACTTCCGAAATGCTTTGGTCCATTGCAAATAGTAACGCAGCTATCTGTGAACATCCAACTGGTGAATAATGCTATGATTGGGAAAGAAGACTGGAAGCTCAATGGACTGGTTCAATGTGGCAGAACAAACTTTGGGAACAAACGAAGGATTAGTATGTAAAGAAACCCTGTCTTTATGAAAAACTATATAAGGTGGCTAAATACACAGGGCATGTAGCTCAGAAACACGTCTGGCTGATGTAATAGCTACCAAAAACACAGTCTTCCAAGACAAGTACTTTAAGGAAGCTGAATGAGACTGTTCAAATGGAGGGTATGTTAGTTTGGACAACACAAAATTCAAGTCCCAAGAAGCCACAGGTTCCTGTAAAGGTGGTCTCAGCAAGGTGGCACCTCTCAAGAAAGTTTTACATAACTTATGCGACATAAGGTTAGCATTGGGAGATCCAAAATAAAATTGTGACATAGCCGCCAATTGTACTTAGATGGTGGCTGCAGCAGATCCCTGCTGAAAATGCTCCGAAAAGAATTCCAGAATTACGGGAACGTTAGCGGTGCAAGAATCCACTTTCACTTTCTGTGCCCAAATAGAGAACTTTTTCCACTTACTGTCATACAGCCTTCTGGATGATGGTTTATGTGAGGATAAAATAATATGGGACACTGATGATGAAACATCATGAAGCCTGACTAGAGATGGAACTTGATCAGCCAAGCTGTCAATTTGAGGGTGTGGAGAGAGGGGTGTAGTTAACCAGACATGTGGGTCAATAGATCTGGAACTGGATCCAGGATCCAAGGATCGTCCAGAAGAGGCTCGAGGAAGGGAAACCAGACCTGACGAGGCCAGTAAGGAGCAATGAGGATAAACTTGCTTCCCAGTCGGTTGGCTTTCTGTATCACTCTGGGGATAAGAGGAAATGGAGGAAAGGCATAGAGAAGTCCCATGGGCCAATCGTGTACAAGAGCGTCTCTGGGTACTTCCCCTGGAGGGGGAATTAGGGAAAAATAACTGCTGCACTTGGCATTGACTGGACTGGCAAAAAGGTCACCGCAAAGTTGTCCCCATTTTCGGAAAATCTGCTCCACTATTTCCCATTTCAGAGACCACTCATAGGGCAGCAGGATTGTCCAACTCAGCTTGTCTGCTTGTATACCCCTGGCGCACTGACGTCAGGGAAGAGGAGACAGCAACTGACGCCGGACCAGGACTTTGGAATTCAAGCCGACTGCGGGTAGCCTGCCAGCAGGATAACCCAAGTGTAATGACTGCAACAGTGAAACACGATGAACATCTACTCAGAAAGGTAAGAAAGGGAGAAGAATTACCAACGATGGTAATGTAGAATTACCTCAAAGGTAAGAAAAAGTAAACTACAGGGAGAGAGTCTCAAAGATACAATAGGGTAGGAGGATAGAGATAGTGAAGAATTGAAAACGTTCTAAACACTAATAGAAAAACTTCAAAAAATGTAACACTTTGCTGAGAGAAGGCTTGACATGGCTGTAGAGCAAAGCGGCAAATAAGATCTGAGGTAACAGGGAGCAGAGCATTGTGGGTAGGATCTTGGCTTGAGAGTTTTTGGCTGACGTGGGCTTGGTATAAGGCCAGCTCGGTTCGGAGGACGGAACAGATAACCCATCAGTAAAGAATGAACGAAGATTATCAGATTATTTATCAGCAGTTTTTTTTTTCATTTAACTCACTGAATTTAACAAATCAATTTGCTGGGTTTCTAATTACAAATTTACTAACTGCCAAATAAAGGTAACAGTCGTATTTAATCCTGTTCAGTTACCAATTTTTTTTAAAATATCCAGGTCTAAACTTTACTACACATTTTGGATTTAGCAGCAGCAATATTTTAAGAGTTTACTTCAAAGAAATAAATTATGAGATTGAGGAAACATTTCCCTTTCTCAACTGGTTATCAGTGCTAAAATAAACATTTTCCTAAATGTAGCAGTAAACGATGTATACCCAAACACATTATCTGCCAACCAAAATTTCCATGAACATATAAAGGGTATCAGTTACAAAGCTGACAAGCATATTAAACACTTAATATTTGATAGTTTGACTTCTCAGAAGTTCTCAATTCTACATTAGTTATGTTTGAGCCCCACATGGATTAAGAGTTAAATATTTACATACCAATGCAATTTTACTCATTAAAAAAAACTGAGGAAATTAGGACTTGTACATACTTGACTGCAGAAGAAATGCAAGTCAATACATTCACTGCATGGGACAGTTAAGGTTTAGACCTACTTACTAATATTTACCACTGGGCTACATAGTCGTAAATAAATGTTATCATAGGAAGTACAAGGCTACCAAGTCTTCAGACCATAATGCCTTGCCAGTTCCCATCCTAGATTGTACCTTCTCTCTGAAGGAAGGCTTGGCCAGTTAAGCCCAAGGTAAATTTATGAATGCCAATCCAATTATCTAGGTCCCATTTGAAGGAAAACTGGATCACACTTTTCTGTAGACAGCCTATTCCAGATGTGGAGATGACAATACACACCCAGAAGCTTATAACATTGTTACATTTTGTAATCCATATTACAATTTTTCTCAATAGCACAATTACTACTAAAAAATCCATTTCATTTGGAAATATGGCTTAGTCACTAAACTAATAGTCTCCCACTAAACCAGCATTATATTTTCACAACTTATGATAAGTGTTTTAGTGTGCAGGGATCAACACAAACGCTGCTCGCACATTGCGATTTTCCCATCCTACAGGTTTTTGACTACATTTGCCAGAGATCAAAGAAAGTAATTTGTACTTTGCAAAATTCACGAGACGTGCATTGCTATGTACCTTTGATGACCGTTACTCATACATGGACATTTTTCCAGCCCTACTAAAATATAACTTAGATTCAAAGTATCCCTGTACAGAATTTTATTAGTGACATTAGGAAACACATACTGAGTTTAAATGTTTAAAATCTCTTTAGTAAATGGAAACTACAAGAAGAAAATATTTTGTTAGTGTTCACATCAAGTTTGCTTTCATGTTACATTGCATGTTTAAACCTTATTCTGTACTAATGCACAGATTAAGCTGCTTTTGGCTTACTGCTGGAAATTTCGAACAAAAAATTTCAAATTAGCTTAGTTCAAACATGATGCCCAGACATTCAGGTCAAAACCCTGTTTCTTTGTAATAGGTAACCTACAATTCCTATTAACAAAATTGTGTGTTCCCATAATTCAGTTCTAGCAGAGACTGCCTCCGTTTTAGTAGTCCAAATGAAATGTTATATTTTTACAAAATGCTTTAACACCAGAGAAGATGCATAACACTTACCTCTACTCCATCTGTGCTCCTCAACCTAAATCAATAGTACCACTGTTTACACTACAATAGAAACATCACACAACTTATTAAGCCTGATCACAGCTACAAGCCTTATAAGTAAACCATTTACTAGGCCAGTCCATACAAAATCCATGGAAAGAGACTCCTTTCAATCTGTAAAATATAAGCCAGTGCCACACACTTAGAGACCATTCTTATGTAATTGCTACCTCTGGACATATCCATTAGCCAACTACCTTCTACACAGATGCAAAAAACATGAATTCCTGTGGAATTTGCTCTTTCTGCAGAAGTATATCCAGTTCTATGAAGTCAGTGTCAACAATACTTAGAATACTTAGAATAATGAAGTTTATTACATTACTTGGTTCCATGTTACTAAATATGCTAGGAGATGCATTTTACAGTCCTACAATATATTACAAGACACACTGATATGTCCCAAGTAACATGAGGGAAGAGAAATGAACTTCTCTGGATTAGTGTGATTGTCTAAAGTCATCACGGCATTCACAGCTTCTCATACATTGAACAGTGGACCTGTGGTTAGCATTGCTGCCACCTACTGTCTGGTTCTCAGGTGGTGCCATTTATTTTGGAATCTGCACATCACTTCTGTACATATATGTTGGAAGATGCTCCTATTTCCTCTAGTATCCCAGAGATAGACCGATAGACCTAAAGTGAACTGGCAAGCTTCCAGACTGCCCACAGGTATGACTATGTCAGAGAATGTATGTGCATCCAACAATGGGAATGGCACCATGATCTAGGCAAGATTCACTGCCTTACACCCCCCACACCCCTGAGAGCCAAGACTACCTCTGGCATGCCCTGTGACCTTAAACTGGATTAGAGCTGGTTAAAAGAGAACAAATGAATCTGCGGTGGTGCAGCGGTAGCGTTGTTGCCTCACAGCAAGAGGTTCTCCCGTTCTATTCTCGGCTGGAGTGCGGGGAGAGTCTTCTGTGTGGAGTCTGCATGCCCTCCCCGCGGTTGGGTGGGCGTTCGAAAGACATGCGTAAATGGGCATGCCTTTGTTGAAGGCTGAACGTCGAGCTGGCACCTCTGCATTCGTGAAAATCTACTGCCAATCATTAGCGGACCAGAATTCCGCTGTGGCGACCCCTAACCGGGAAAAGCCAAAAGACAAACAACAACAAGAGAGAACAAATGAAAACAAAATGCTCTATACAAATCATCAGATGGAAATGAAAAAAAAAACTAGTTTGTCTTAACTTGTCATCTTGCCAGCATACTCTTTCAATGGTGCTGATTAAAGCTAAAAACTCCTTTTGGGGGGGTGGGGGTGCACTAGATGAAATCCAGGAGATTTCCTCAACTATATTCAAGGAGTAGTGGTTGTACAGTACCACACCATTAAACCTCACATATCCCTTCATACGCTTTTCATTCCCACTTGTTCAAAACTGCATTTTAAAGACATTTAAACCTCCTATCAAAGGGTTATGCCATCACAAAGACATTACCACAAGATGCATCAGTTGATGCATCACTATGAAGCAATTACCCAGAAAGTACAATGGCTTGCCAATGGGACATTACATCTCTCGACAAACATCAGCATGCTCTGAAAGAAAATTTCACTAGCCATGTAGGGCATTAAAAAAACTACTACAGCATCTCCCACAATGACAGAAATTATCAGGAGTCTGTTACTATACTCAGCATAACAAAAGTACAGTTGTGTACACTTACCATAAATGTAGATGTTAGAGTGTATTCACTGCTGCAGTCACCACATTTGGGTTATCCCTGCCAGGGTAGCCCTCGGCCGGCCCGAATACCAGAGACCAAATATTTCTGCGTCGGTTGCTGTTGCTTCAGGACTGATATCAGGTCGTCAGTAGTATAAAGTAAGGCAACCAATGTCATTACATCAGTTTTTCTTGCCCTAACCTGTCACAAGCCCCCAAGCAGGAGCCAGGTTCTAGTGGAAGAACCCCACCAGTGGAAAATAAATACCAATATGTCCCTTGTGAGGAAAGAGAAGAAAGGGGGATGGAGGGAGGGAAACAAGTGCAACAGTGAATACACTCGAACATCTACATTTATGGTAAGTGCACACAACTGTACTATGTTCTTTGTGCTTCACAGTTGCAGTCATCACATTTGGGTTGATTCCGAAAGCTGAGGAAATGGGTGGAGGCAGTCACGGAAACTAGGGGCTGGCTAGGACGCCCTGCAAAACTGCAGAGGCAAACCCTGCCCTGGATTTGGATGAGAGGCAGGTGGTAATGCTTGGTAAAAAAGTGTGAATAGCTGTCCAGGTGGCAGCCTCAGGGATGTCCCTGGTGGGGACTCCGCTGAGGAAAGCTGCAGAGGTGGAGACTGCTCTGGTGGAGTGAGTCCTGACCCCCTTGGGGGGGGCTTTCCATGTTGTTTGCAGCAGAAATGGATGCAGTGTGCTATCCATTTGGAGAGGGTTTGCTTGGAGATGGCTTTCCGTTCTGCCCCTGTAGCAAAACTAACCAGCAATTGATCAGACTTTCCGAAGGTTTTAATCCTATCTAGATAGAATCTGAGCTGTCTGTGCACATCTAGAGAACAGAATCCTCTCCCTTGTTCTGGGGATTAGGAAAAAAAGGTGGGCAAATAAATGGATTGGTTGAGAGTCACACTGGGCACAACCTTGGGCATGAAGGATGGGTTAGTTCTGAGGGATACCCTGTCTGCATGGAAGATGAAGGGTTCCACAGCCATGAGCGCTTGCAGCTCAGACTCTTCTGGCTGAAGCGATGGTCAGAAGGAATGCAGTCTTCAAGGAGAGAAATTTTAGCTCTGCAGAAGAAGCTGGTTTGAAAGGGGGTAGGGTGAGCTTTTCCAATACAAAGTTAAGGTCCCGAGCTGCTGCCCTTCTGGGTGGCATCAAGTTGCTAGCCCCTCTTAGGAGCTGTTTGATCAAAGGGTGTGAGAAAAGGAGCTGCTCAGTGGGGAAAATGAGCAGAAATAGCAGAGGCATGAATTTTAGGAGAAAGAGGCCACTGTGTAGTAGGTCAGCTAAGTAATCCAGGATGAGAGGGAGGGAGGGCTGTGCCGTATTGGCTCCCTTAGCCTGGATCCAGGTGCAGAACCTTTTCCATTTGTCAGCATAAGACTTTCTGGTGCTAGGGCGTCTGACCTCACGGATAACATCTAGAACCTGTTTACTGAGGTTAGAAGATTGGTTCGGGGTTAGGGAATAAGCCAAGCTGCCAAACTGAGTGTCTACAATTCAGGATGCATGAATTCCCCTTCCTTCTGGGTCAGGAGGTTTGGAATCTGAGGAAGATGCCATGGGGACAGGCTGCACAGCAAGGGGTACCAATGCTGCCAGGGCCAGTAGAGCTATAAGAATGGCCCTTGGTTTTTCCTCCTTTATTTTGAGCAGTACCCTGGGGATGAGAGGTAGTGGAGGAAAGGCACAGACCGACAGACTGACCCAGGGGAATGACAGGGCACCCACTTTCCAAGCCATGCAGTGATGTTCCCTGGTGCAGAATTTGCTGAGCTGATGGTTGTTACGGGAGGCAAGGAAGTAGACCTTCGGGGTGCCCCATTTCAGTTTAGGGTGAAGGTTTTTCTGTTGAGCTGCCACTCGTGTGGGGCCAGAAGATTTCTGCTTGATTGGTCTACCATAGAGTTGAAAGAGCCTGGTAGGAATTGCGCTAACAGGTGTAGTTGCATGGCAGAGGCTGTGTGCCAAAGGGTCATGGCCAGCTTGCAGAGAGGGTAGGAGCGAGTCCCTCCCTGCTTGTTGATATACCACATCAAAGTGGTGATGTCCGTTTTGATCAGGAGAGCCCCTGGAGAGAGAAAGGGCTTGAAAGCTATCAAGGCGTGCTGCACAGCCATCTCTTGACTGATGTGCAGAGGGATTTGCTGTGGGCTCCACTGGCCCTGTA
This sequence comes from Protopterus annectens, assembly GCF_019279795.1. Lineage (NCBI taxonomy): Eukaryota > Metazoa > Chordata > Ceratodontiformes > Protopteridae > Protopterus > Protopterus annectens. The sequence continues at coordinate 1,438,685,246 of NC_056725.1, forward strand.
TGCACCTGCCGTCCAGGTCTGATGGGTCTGTGGTGAGGGTCTGGGCGGAGTGGGGTGGTGAGAAAGGCAGTCCCTTGTTGTGGAAGCATGCTGTTGCTCACCAAAGAAAATCTTTTCTGAGGCAAGGAATTATAGGTAGAATTGTTTCCAGGTCTTGAGAGTGTTGACACCACAGGATTTTTAGGTAACATTGAAGTTTCCTCATATGCAATCTGGCATATGGAATAAGTAGTATGCATGATGCAATGAACCCCAGAGGTTGCAAGATCTTCCTTGCAGACAGATGGGGCCTGGTGGCTAGTTAAGAGAATTTGGGTGTCAGGAAAATTTTTTCTCTGGTGAAAGGTATGCCATCTGGGAAGCTGTGTCCAGCCTTGCTTCCAAGAAGATAATCCTTTGTGTGGGCACCCGTTTGGATTTATTTTTGTTGCGTACCCTAGGGAGGTCAGTAGGTATATTGTTGCGTACCCTAGGGAGGTCAGTAGGTATTTACAAAGGCCAGGTGCTTGAGCAGCTTTTCCTGGCCGTCTGCCTGAATAAGGCAGTTGTCTATGTATGGGTAAATCTGAATATTTCTCTCTGTAAAAGGTAATGGCCAGAGCCAGACATTTTGTGAAAACTCTGGGAGCACTAGATAAGCCAAAGGGAAGCGCAGAGAACTGAAAATGTTGACATCCTGCCCTGAAACAGAGATATTTCCCGCATGATTCCCCAACAGGAATGTGAAGGTAGGCCTCTTAGATCTAGGGTGGCTAGCCAAGCGTCCTTAGAGCATGGGTAGCAGCTGCTGGAGGGTGAGCATTTTAGGATCACCAGGAAGGTGTTTAGAATGGATAGATAGAGGATGGGGTGCCAGGTGCTCTTTTCTGGGCACCAGAAAAAGTCTGGAGTAAAACCTTGGCCTATCTGTTCTGCAGGAATGTGCTCTAGTGCCCTCAGAGAGCAGGGAAAGGATTTGCTTTTGAGCCTTTGCCCACTGGTTTGGTGGTAGATCTGGGAACCCTTTTGGAGTTGGAAGGGTGTGGAAGGAAAATTTGTATCCCTGAGACACTATGTTCAGAACTCAGGGGGCAGTTGGTAATGGTGGCCCAGGTGCTTGAGTGAAAGAGTTTTCCTCCTAGGGGTAAGTGAAGGTGGGTAGAGCAAGGGGGAGGTGAGTCATTGTGTGCTCTTACCATAAGGGGGTGGCTTAGAAAGTACAGTTGTGTACACTTACCATAAATGTAGATGTTAGAGTGTATTCACTGTTGTAGTCATTACATTTGGGTAATCTGCTTGCAGGTTGCCCTCAGTCGGCCCGATTAACAAAGTCTTGGGTCCTGTGTCGGCTGCTGTCCCTTCTTCCATGACGTCAGGTCATCAGGGGTATAAAACATGCAGCTGACGCCATTACATCAGTTTTTCTTGCCCTAGATGTCAGGTGCCTCCCCCCCATGGGAAGCAATTAAACATAAAAGCACAAAAATATACCTCCAACAAAAAAGCAAATACACCAAAAAGGCTTTTAAGCATAGTAAGGGAAAGTAGAGGTATAGCCAAAAGAAGTTAGGGGGCTGGAGGGAGGGTAGCCAGGACTGCAACAGTGAATACACTCTAACATCTACATTTATGGTAAGTGTACAACTGTACTATGTTCTTCGTGTTTCACTGTTGCAGTCATTACATTTGGGTAGATTCCCAAAGCTATGGTTGGGAGGAGGAGGTTAGATAGCATTAGGGCCAGCTATAAGGCCCTGCAAGACTGCAGTGGCAAAGCCAGCTCTGGATTTAGAGAAAATTGGCAAATGTTAATGCTTGGTGAAAGTATGTACAGAACTCCAGGTAGCAGCTTCTAGGATTGTCCCTGGTAGGGATGCCTCTGAGAAAGGCTGTAGAGATAGATGCAGCCCTGGTGGAGTGAGGTCTGATCCCCTGGGGGATAGGTTTTCCCTGGTGCTTATAACTGAAATGAATGCAATGGCTTATCCATTTAGAAAAGGTTTGCTTTGAAATAGCCTTCCCCTCTGCCCCTGCAGCAAATGCTACCAACAGTTCAGATTTCCTTTGAGGCTTAGTCCTGTCCAAGTAGAATCTAAGTTGTCTGTGCACATCTAAGGAATGCAGTATCCGTTCCCCTATATTCTGTGGATTGGGAAAAAAGGTTGGGCAAATGAGTAGACTGATTAAGTGCCACACTGGATACCACCTTGGGCATGAAGGATGGATTGGTTCTGAGTGACACCCTGTCCACATGAAAGATGATGAAAGGCTCTACTGCCATAAGGGCCTGTAATTCACATACCCTTCTAGCTGAAGTGATTGCTAAAATTTATTTCTTGGAAAACCGCTTTCCTTTTAAGTCTGCAGTAGTAGCTGGCTCAAAAGGAGGTAGAGTGAGTTTCTCCAAGACAAAGTTAAGGTCCCAGGCTGGGGTTGAAGCTCTCCTGGGTGGTCTCAAATTTTTGGCCCCTCTGAGGAACTGCTTGAGCAGTGGATGAGAGAAAAGAGGGAGGTTCTGTGTTATAATGAGCTGAAATGGCTGAGGCGTGGATTTTAATGGCGGACAAAGACAGGCCCTTGTGAAGCATCAGTTGAGTATTTTAAAATCTGATGTAAATTGAGCACTGCTGTGCTCATCCCTTGAGACTGGTTCCAGGCACAGAATCTCTTCCATTTTTCAGCATAAGATGTTCTAGTACTAGGCCTCCTTGCCTCTAAAATGATATCCATCACAGGTTTGTTGAGGGATGATAAAGGAGAGATTAAGTAATTAGCCAGGCTGCAAGGTTCAGTGTTTGTAGCGGAGGGTGCAGAATCTGGTTCTCCTGCTAATACAGCAGGGAAGGAGTCTGAGGCAGGTGCCATGGAGATAACCGTGACACACTGTGCAGGAGGGGGTACCAGTTTTGGCGGAGCCAGTCTGGAGCAATCAAAGTCATCCTTGGTTTGTCCTGTTTGACTTTTAGAAGAAGTACTTTGGAGAGCAGAGGGGGGAAGGCATAGACTGATTAGGTTTTTCCAGCTGAAGGACAATGTATCCACTTTCCAGGCTTGTTTGTGGGGAGTCCTTGTGCAAAATTTGTCCAATTGGTGGTTCTGGGGAGAGGCAAACAGGTCTATATCTGCCCCCCCCCCCCATTTGCTTGTCAACATGTTGAAAATTCTTGGTTCCAGTTTCCACTCATGTGGGTCCATGAGGTTTCTGCTTAGTCCGTCTGCCAGTGTATTTAATTTTCCTGGCAGGAATTGGGCTTGTAGGTGCACTTGGAAGCTCAAGGCTGTGTTCCACAATGCCATGGCTAGTCTGCAGAGTGGGTAAGAATGTGTAACCCCCCCCCCCGCTTGTTTATGTACCACATAACAGTGGTGTTGTCCGTCTTTACCATTAGTTGTCCTGGAAGAATGTGGTCCTTGAAGGCTGTCCGATCATTCTGTACACCTAACATTTCTTTTTTGACAGATATGCAGATCCATTTGACTTGGGTTCCATTTGCCCTGAATGCACTTCCCTGCCAGGTAACCCCCCCCCCCCCCCCCCCATGCATAGTCTGATGCATCTGTTAGGGCTTGGGCGGCAGGGGGTGGTGTGAAAGGTAGTCCCTTGTTTTGGTGGCAGGCCTCTGCCCATCAAAGGAACTCCAGGCGTAGGCAAGGTATGATAGGAATCATTGTTTCTAGGTTTTGAGAATGTTGACACCATAGGCTTTTTAGATACCACTGTAGTTTCCCCATATGCAGTCTTGCATATGGAATTAGAAGAATACAGAAGGCCATGAACCCCAAGGCTTGCAGTATTTGTCTTGCAGATAGCAGGGTTTTTGTGGCCACTTGTTTGAAGTAAGTTGTCAAATGAATTTGCTTTTCTGGCGTGAGGTAAGCCATCTGGAAAGTTGTATTCAAGCTTGCTCCCAGGAATACAATTTGTTGACAGGGTACCAGTTGTGATTTCTTTTCATTTATGGTATACCCCAGAGAAGTTAGAACCCATTTTACAAAGGCCAGATGATTCAAAAGTATGTCCTGGCTTTCTGCCTGAATTAGGCAATCGTCCAGATATGGGTATATTTGAATATTTTTTTGCCTGCAAAATAAAATAACTGGAGCTAGGCACTTTGTGAATACCCTGGGTGCAGTAGATAAGCCAAAGGGCAGTGCAGAGAATTGATGATGCGTGTAGCCTGCTTTGAAGCGTAGGTATCTTCTGCAAGATTCCCTGATTGGGATGTGCAGGTATGCTTATTTTAAATCTAGTATTGCCAACCAGGCATATTTGCCTAGCATAGGAAGTAATTGCTGAAGAGTCAGCATCTTGAATTTTGGAATCTCCAAAAAGGTGTTAAGTAGACAGGTCCAGGATAGGACACCATGAATAGTCTTTCCTGGGTACCAGGAAAAGTCTCGAGTAGAAACCTTGTCCCTTTTCCTCTTCTGGTACCAGTTGAATAGCTCCCATGCTTAAGAGAGAAAGTACTTGGTTTTTGTGCCTCTGCCCACTGACTTGGGGGTAGGTCTGGCCATCCACTTGGTGTTGGCAACGTGTGGAAGTGAAATCTGTATCCCTGGGACACTACTTAAAATCCATTTGTCCTGGGTAATGAGTCCACAATTCTTTGCATGAAAAGCAATCTTTTGCATGAAAAGCAATCTTTCCTCCCAAAGGGGCAGTCAGATAAGTGCTTGGAATTTTTAAAAGGAAGTCATTGAGACAGCTTACCATAGGGGGGAGTCTTATTATTCCCAGACTTGGAAGTGGAGGCCCCCCCACTGCTTAGTTTTGCGAGTCCCCTGGGACTGAAACCTGGGGTTTTTGCTGTATCTGGGTTTGGCTTGAGAATACCTGGAAGGGGCTGGAAAGGACCAATTTGGGGCCAGTGCCTACTAAATCTAGGAGGCTGAACTTGTAAAAAATCTTTAACAGTTTGCATAGATTTAGCTTTATCTTCCATCTTTTTAAGAACTTCCTCAGTCTTGTTGCCAAACGGGCAGTCCTGATTTAAAGGAGCATCCAACAATTTAGCTTTAACATGATCAGGCAAAGATTGCTCCTTAAGACAAGCATGCCTAATGAGCACATACCCAGTAACAGCAGCCCTACAGGAGGCCTCTAATGAATCAAAACCACATTGCAAAGTATGTTTTCCAACTTGTTCGGCAGAATGCATTAAATCCTGTAATTCTTTATTTTCCACACAGTCAGGAATCATTTTCTGTTTAAGCAGTCCAATAACATGTTGCTGATATTTTAACATATGAAACTGGCAGTTTAAAGCCCTAATGGCCAAGGTTGCAGAAGTGTAAACCTTCTTACCCCATCTATCCAGCGCCCTGGAGTCTCTATCAGAAGGGGTAGGATTTTTAGCAGTAGAAGCATTAATGCCCTTGGGCCCCTGTGAAATAGTCTCTGGATCTGCAATAATATTTTTAAAAAGGAACTTATGGGACTCAGGGAACCTGTAGTATCGGTCAGGTTTTCTGGGAGCAGGAGGCAGGGAATCAGGGGCCAAACTAGATTCCAAAAAAGCATCATCAACAATGTCCAGTACAGGAGGAATAGCTAAAGGCTTATGCTGAGATAGGAGAAGGAAATCCCTAAGCCTCTTTTTTAAATCCGTAATCCTGACTTTCCCAGTGGAAATGCTCCCTTAGAGAATGTAAGGTTTCCCCAAAAGAAAAACCCTCAGGAGGGGAAGCAGAGGGAATAGAGTCCTCTGCATCAGAATCCTCATAAGTAGGCAAGGACAAATCCAGGTCATCAGAAGTCAGAAAAAACAGAATCCTGATCAGAAGATTCATAATCAACCTCAGTCTTAGGCCTCTTAGAAGGGGGGGGGGGGGTTGGCTACCCCTGATTAGAGTTATTAGATCTTCAGCCATTCTTAGCATTTGTTTTTTTAGGCATAGAGGCCTTAGCATGTGGCCTGGGCATTGTTTTTTTAGACATGGATCAAGATTTAGGCCCAAGTAATGAAGGAGGCGTCGATTTAATATGAAAGTCCGTAGGCCTGAATACACCCTCAGAAGCCGGTGCCTGCACAGCGCCTCCGGACCCATCCAAGGTAGAGACATCCGTGGGTTCCATAGTTGAAGCATCTTGCGGCATACCGGACTCAGAATGGGTCTCAGTAGAGGCCTGCGAATCAGAAGTAGCGGGTATCAGGGGGTGCGAAAGCGCCTCAGTGAGTACCGGTGAACTGGCAACTGGCTTAGAAGAAGCGTCGTCGGCAGTTTTGGACCTCGGCGGCCTGTCTATCCTTGCGTTTTTTCGGAATCCTGGTAGTCGGATGGCTAACAGACGATATTTCTGGATAATTAAACAGAGAACCGAAATATTTAGAGGCATAAATATACATATGGCGGAGAGTCCGCCGATTAAAGCACAAAACCGACAGCAAGGTACGTCATTTGTCAGGGCCTAGGCAAGAAATACAGTACGAATGAAAATCTTTATGAGGTATTTGCTTTCCACAAGTAATGCAATTATTAACTTTTACTGACATCGGTAAGGAGCAAGAAAAAAAAAAAAAGTTTCCCCAACAGGGTACTTGGCTTTAGTTGAAGACTTCAGTTCTGAAACTCGAAAATTAAAATTTCAGGAGTCTGCCGACCGGCACTTGTAAACTGCTTCTGCTTCAGGCATCGCACGGCAAGAAAGACTGATGCAATGGCGTCGGCTACGTGTTTTATACCCCTGATGACCTGACGTCATGGAAGAAGGAACAGCAACCAACGCAGGACCAAAGACTTTTGTTAATCAGGCCGACTGAGGGCAAACCTGCAAGCAGATTACCCAAATGTAATGACTGCAACAGTGAAACACGAAGAACATCTCCCTGGTTTTGAAGTGGAGGTAGTCTACTGCTTAGATTTCTGCATTCCCTGGGGCTGCTGTCTAGGGGGTCTGGTTCCACTGGACCTAGGCTGGACTGGCTTACTGGGGAGCAGGAAAGGACCAGTGCTTGGGGGGACAACACCTGCTGAACCTACGGGGCTGGACCTGCAAGAAATCCTTAACTGTTTGCATAGAGTTTGCTTTTTCTTCCATCTTTAAGACCTCTTCTGCCATAGTGGCAAATAAGCTATCTTTGTGCAAGGGGGCAGCCAACAATTTAGGATATGACCTGGTCTGGCAGGGGCTGTTCTTTAAGCCATGCATGCCTTCTAATGAGAGATCCAGTGACTGCTGCCCTGCAAGAAGCTTCTAGGGCATCAAAACTGCAGTGCAAGATGTGTTTAGCTACTTGACTTGCAGAATGCATTAACTCTTGATTCTGCCCAAGCAGGAAAGGAAGACATTTTTTATTTAAGGAGTTCCAGGGCATGTTGCTGAAATTTCAGCATATGGAACTGACAATTTAGTGTCCTGACAGCAACAGTAGCTGAGGTATATACTTTTTTACCCCATCTGTCCAGTGCTTGGGAATCCCTATCTGAGTGGGTTTGATTCTTAGCAGAGGTTGCTTTAATCCCTTTAGGCCCTTGAGAAAATAAGTCAGGGTCAGCAGTAGGATTTTTAAAAAGATATTTGAGAGTCAGGGACTCTATAGTACCAGTCTGATTTTCTGGTTGCAGGAGGGAGGGCGTCAGGAGTCAAGCTGGACTCCAAGAAAACATCCTCCACAACATCCAGGACTGGGGGATGGCCAAGGGTCTTGCTGTGGAAAGATCTAGGAATTCCCATAGTCTTTTTTTAGACTGAGGGTAGTCTTGACTCTCCCATTAGAAATGCTCCCTTAAGGTATGCAGGGTTTCCCCAAAGGAAAAATCCTCTGGGGGAGAGGCTGAAGGAATGAAATCCTCTGCATCAGAATCCTCATAAGTGGAGAAGGGTTGCATGTCTTCATATTTAGATGCATCAGATTCAAACTACAGGAGAGAGTGCTCTCCCTTTTGGAGGGGGTAGCTTGGCTTCCCCTGATCAGCATAAGGTCTTCCGCCAATTTAAGCATTTGAGACTGAGGCAAGAAAGCAGGCGCCTGAGAGTGGGTTGGTTTCTTGGGTGCGGTTCACACCCTGGGCCTTAAAAACTCTGTAGTTTTTGAAAGAACGGTAGTCCGGAAAGAAGACGTCAGTTTGTCAAGAATCGGTAGTGCGAAGGGCTTCTTCGGAAGCCGGTGCCTGCTCAGCGGCTCCAGACCGATTCAAGGTAAAGACTACTGCAAGATCCTTAGTCGAAGAAGAGTTTCGCAACATACCGGACTCCAAAATGGTATCGGTAGCAGCCTGCAAATCCAGAGAAGCTGGCATCAGGGGCTGTGAAAGCAGCTCACTGAGGACAGGAGAACTGACGACTAGCTTAACGGAAGCGTAGTCGGTAGGTTTGGACCTGTGCGGTCTTTGTTTTTTTCAGATCTGCTGTTGGATGGCTTACCGAAGCCATATTGGAATTAGAGGACTGTAGTAAGCAAAACTATCTGGCTACAATAAGGGCACCAATGACAGATAGTTCTGACATTGAACAAAGTACAGAAGCGACAACGGGGGACGTCGTGATCTGGGCCTAAACAAGTGACGCAGTATGAATGGAAGTCTCAGTGTGGCATTTGCTTTCCACAGGCGAGACAATTAACTTTTTCTGACATCAGTGCAAGAAAAAAGGATCCCCAACAGGGTACTTAGCTTTAGAAGACTTGAACTTCAATTTGGTAGAAGAAAACTCTGGTAGCGGCAGACTGGCACTCGTGCGAACTGCTTCTGGCTCCACGGCAAGAAAGGCTGATGTAATGGCGTCGGCTGCCTTACTTGACGACCTGACATCCGTCCTGAAGCGACAGCAACCGACAGAAATATTAAGTCTCTGGTATTCGGGCTGGCCGAGGGCTACCCTGGCAGGGATAACCCAAATGTGATGACTAACAGTGAAACACGAAAAACATCTACATTCTTCTGAATAACATGATTTCCAACATGTACTTACCACCTGAACCAGACCCTGAATAATCGTCATCACCACCATCTTGATCACCAGTACTGAAATCTGTAGTCACTCTAGTGGTGCTGAAGGCCTGAAAGACAGAAGACTGATATTAGACGCATCCCTTCACACACGTTTGTTTTCCATATGCCTGCACATTTCTACGTTATACTTTTCAAATAAACCAGTCTAAGTTACATATAGAATGTATTTTATAAGGCCCTGCACATCACACAGACACAAATTACTGCTTGCATGGGATAATTTATTTTCTACTTAACTGTTCCAAATATCACCACTGTTAGGGCCCATATAGTAAAATCTGAGTACATGTCTTCAACACTACACAGTTCCAACAAAAGTTTGGAGAGACCGCCAACAACCTTTTAAAACACTCTGCAAGGAGATCCACGATTTGCCTTTTCACCTTAGTAAAATGAAACCGCCTGAAAACATATATAGCTACTTGTGTATTGCTACAAAGGAAATCTGCATCACAGTAAATTACATTAAAATCTAACATCTGTACCAAAGTGGTAGAATGTCAGCACTACAACAAACCAGCAAAGAAGACACCACCACTAACAATAATGTTAATGAAGCAGTAAATTTCCACTCACTTGAAGTATTCTCCTTAGGTCCCAGATTGACAACATCTACTGTCCCGCCCTTCTACACAGTACCTGTTAGAAAGGTTTTCACCGTCACTTTAAACAGATTTAAAGGTTTTACAGTTCAGTGTGTGTAAAATAGTTTGCGTTGATTGTCTGGGTCATCTAATCTTATCCTGTGCACAGGTGCTTCCCAATATGTGTTTCGCTGTTCCACAATATTTATTATGCTAATTTTTATCACTGGTTTTCCATTGTGTCAGATTATGATTACTATTGTGCTTGCCTTTATACAGCACTTTCACGTCTAAACCTGTTTGGATAACAAATACAGAACATAATATTGTACAGTACAATCATATAAAGCACTTATTATGGCTTTTGGCTAGCAGCCTGACTACGGAAGGAGCATCGAACTGGCTGAAGAGTTGACAGCAAGCAACATGCCGCCTTCACCCACACCAGAACACAGGAACCACTTGTTCTCCCAAAAAGGCACTTGAACACTCCTCCCTAAAAAAAAAAAAAAAACTGAAATGTATGCAGTTCCTGGACACTTTGCTGCAGTAGATGTAATTAATCTGGGAGCAGGCTGGTCTGGGCTTCCCACTGAAGCTTCACTGTCCTAACTAAAAACTAGTTGTGAGCAGCTGTATTAATTAGGCTCAGCACAGCAGACTGCACTTGAGAAATGGTAAAGTATTACTAAAGCCTCTTAACTCACATGATGCAAACAGTGATGTTCTGGTTAGTCCCTTTCCATTATGTTGCCAGAAGAAAGGGATGAACAAATGTCAGAGGAACGGGGGGGGGGGGGGGGCAAAATTAATATATAAAAATGTGTAAAGATGCAGTTAAACTGTAACTGTCTGAACTATGGAGCTTTTATTTCCCGGGGCTCTACTGAAAATGGTCATTTTCCAGCTGAAAAATAGTTATCAAAACAAAAACGACATGTTTCACTTACATTTATAACAAACCTCTGACAAGAGTGATGCAATAAATTTAAGAGCTTTTCACTTAACTGGTGGTTGAACCAAAAACAGACAGCCCCAAAACAAGCTGAGAACAACAGCAGTGAGGACAGACAAAAATATTAAGAAAAGTATGCCATGAAGTAAAACAGTAACCTAAAATGTCATTTGTGGTTAAGCAGTCTTGTAGCAGCTTATGATGTCCCCTTTGCATCACTAGCTATCCATCTTCCCTCTCAAACATCTCCATAGTTTCAGATCATTTATAGGCTTCACACGCATCTACAAAGCTGTTGCACTGTTCAGCCACCCTTTCTATACTACTAGTACTATTAACCATAATTTCCCTCCACTTCAGGGCACTGCTTTTTACAACAATACTACTAAATCAAAATGAACAGACTATTTGTTAGAGGTGCTTTCTGTATTCATGTCCACTTTTTCTGCAAGATTCTTGGCTCCCAAATTCCCAACAAGTTTAACAGAAAAGCAAAAAATGTGTACTGTGAGCCATCTACAATCTGATGCTTATTACATGGACTCAAAAATAAGGTAAAATGTAAAATTTTTGCAAATTATATGTTGCAATATGTACAATAAACTTACTAGAAAAGCTGCATTACTACAGTACTGTGATCAGCCTGCTTTTACCATGATGCTTAATGTAGGTTGTCTGAACATCTCACTGTAGTCATAATACTGAATCCATTATCAAAACAATTACAGAGTACAGCAGCAGAGTTAATGAAGAGGTAACAGAATAAATTAATTCTGCAATTTCTGTGCTAATCAGATGTGCATATAATACTGGAAAACAGGAATATATCCCCTTCCCACCAAGGGACACAGAGTATTGTAGTACAGAATGTTACACGATGCCATAAAATAAGGCAAACTAATTTTATGCATAAATATCCAAGACGTAATACACATGCAATAATGACCAACAGGATGGGTGTTATCTAGGAAGTAAACCACGTATGGGTGCTGGAAGGAGCAACACCGCAGGTGGAGGACCTTATCACTCCTGGAAATTTATTTTCCTCAGTGCCCACACAGGAGGGCATTATTGCACTTAAATACAAAACATAACATCCCATTATCTGCTTTTTTTTTTATTAGCATTTTTTTTTTTTTTTTTTTTTTTTTTTTTTTTAATTATTTTGCTATAAAAGGTTCTTCCGCCTTATCAAAATTGTAGCATGTGTAATTATGGTTGCAGGAAGCATTTTACATCCAAGCATATGTAGACACACAGATGCAGACAGACTTCAATGTATAGACAGAGAAATGCACACAGATGTAGAATCTATGCAGTGTCGTTCTAAACAGTCTATCCTAAATTTGCTATTACGATGACAAAAATCACCAAGAACTGCACATAACATTCTAGATTTTTTTTGGGGGGGGGGGGGGGGCAACAACTGGCTTTATGGAAGAAGTTGTTGCAGTGTTCTACTAATGATACTTACAAAATTCACTGTTTCACCAGAGCTCCTTGCCAAGCCATCCTATAACTTGATTACAAGGCCACTCAGCTGTGGCTATCCTAAACCCGCTTCATTTGTTGTTGATATGGTTCCCACTGTGTACTGCTTTCTTGGATATTTTTTCCTTTTCAGATGCACTGTTGTAAACTGAATTTACGGTCTCATATATTGCACCCTTATTTTAATCTTGCCAAATCAGCTCTCATCCTCTCTCCTCCTTTTCTTGTTACTGCCTCATGTACAGTTTTCGGTCCTCAACAAAACGGCAAAATTGCTTCCAGACCTTTTAATGCCACTTACACCAACCTGAAAGCAACCAGTACCACTCTCTGCTGTACCCTACTTGTCACCACTTCATCTGAGGTGATTTCCTCTACAATAACCCTCCAAGATTTACTGTCTTAGCCAGTTATCTAGGCTATTACATTAGAGTCCACTTCAAATCTTATTTTGAGTTCTAAACATTTTGTGAAGTAAAAGCAACAAATATTCCCAGACCTCATACAATTTAATACCCACATCAGTCTCTTAGGTGTGTATTTTTTTTTTGGTAAATCATCATATCCTGCTCATATCAGTCAATTTTCTAGCAAGTACAGCTAAGAATTAAGATTAAGGCTATGAACAAGCTAATAAGCTTCAGATGAAGTTGGTTCAATTTCCTGTGTCACCAATTACATACTGTTTAATGAGGCTGTACACCAGATACATAAAGCAGTGTTTATGCCTACTGTGCTTTTCTCGTTAAAAAGCAAACTGCTCAATTTTTCAGACGGACTCAAGAGTATCAACTGACCCTGAACTAAAAGGTTAACATGAAGATTTGTCGTTGCTCTTTATTATATTGATTCATTGCAAGTTTTGAAAGGATTAGTAATCACGGGATTAAAGTAATGGATACACAGGAAACCTAGATATACAATCCTGTCCCACTTAATATTGCCACCTTAACACATGTTGGCAGCTGCCTGCAGGAACCTATAGGCAGATAAAGTATGGAAAAGAAAATGTTCAGACAGAATTTAATTTTGTAGCAAGAGTCAGACACTTCCGGTCAACAAATGTAAATAAAGAAGAAGTTATGTACTCACCATAACGTTCCATCAGAGTAGGTAAACGTCATTTGTCAGCAACCTATGGGGAATCTGATCCTACCTCTGATCCGAGCCGGCAGTTTTCAACAGCTTTAGATCCGAGCTCCAAGTTCCTCCCCCTACCCATAATCCCCTGCCAACCCTGACTGACCTCAGATCAAGTTTGCCCAAAAGCAGATACTGCTTGAAGACTATTACTCTCAAAGATAAAGTGGGTAACACCCATGGACCTGAGTATGAAAACATTCGTAAGTGAGGGGGCAGGAGGGAGGGACGGTTGCTGACAAATTAAGTTTACCTACTCAGATGGAACGTTATGGTGAGTACATAACTTCTTAATCTGAAGTAGTTAACTTCATTTGTGCAGCAACCTATGGGACAGAGTCCCCAGCTACCTGAATCTTGGGCGGCCTTCATGGAAGGATGTTTCGGAGCACTGCAGAGCCAAAGGATGCTCTCCCACTGGAGATAATGTCCAATTTATAGCGACTGATAAAGGTATGAGATGAGGCCCAAGTGGCTGCCGAACAAATATCATCCAGAGAGTCTTTATTACACAAAAAATAAGAACAGTGGTGAGCGCTTTCGCAAAACTAATTGCTTCATCAGACAAGAAAATAAAACACTCCATTGCTTATATACAGATGGAACCATTGACTCAATCACTGATGTCATAGGTCAATTAAGGCATTAAAGCTATATAAAACTTATAAATGTATAGATGTAGAAAAGGCTACATATAGAGAAAACTGCATATAAAAAACTGCATGTAAATGCATATAAAAGACACATATAAAAAACTGCATGTAAATGCATATAAAAGACACATATAAAAAACTGCATGTAAATGCATATAAGACATAAAAAACTGCATGTAAATGCATATAAGACATATAAAAAACTGCATGTAAATGCATACAAGACATATAAAAAACTGCATGTAAATGCATACAAGACATATAAAAACTGCATGTAAATGCATACAAGACATATAAAAAACTGCATGTAAATGCATACAAGACATATAAAAAACTGCATGTAAATGCATACAAGACATATAAAAAACTGCATGTAAATGCATACAAGACATATAAAAAACTGCATGTAAATGCATACAAAAACTATATACAAAAACTATATACAAAAACTATATACAAAATTGTTGGTAAAAGACCCAAGTAATGTGCATAGATATAAACTCCATAAATACTGTAGCTATGAAAAAATAAAAAGGATAAAAATCTAGTTATAAAATCTATCTACAATATGTACGTATACCTAAAAGTAGTCAGTCTCTAAAATATGAATAAATAAAGTGTAATGGGTGTATGAGGTGCCTAAAATTAAACATGTTTGAGGCGTCTTGCTTTCAAGAAAGGAACCAAGGAAGTAGAGCCATTAAGGCCTGGATATTTATCTGCATTCAATTTAATGATCCATCTCTGTTCACAGCTTTCAGTAAAATTTTCTATATCCCCTCCTCTAATGTTTTTGTGTATGCACTGTAGCACAAAAAACTTAAAAGAATGTGAATTATCTGTATTAATAATATGCTGGGCAAGTGCATTAGTGGGTTTCTTATTTTTAACATCACGAAGATGTTCTAGAATTCGGTCTAAGAAATCTATTTGTTTTACCTACATAAAACACCAGACATTTCTGACAAAAACAATAAGAGACAACATCAGTGCTCTTGCAATCAGCATAAGTATTAAGCTCTAACTGAAAATGTTTGGTGGGGTGAACGTAGGTATTTACACTGTAAATATAGGGGCAGGCACTGCATGACCTGCAAGGAAAAGTGCCCTGACGTTAAGAAGGGATGGCTTTCTTAGGCACATCCTTGTTACATAACTGCTTCTTGAGTGACATATTGTTCTTGAAACTGAATAGTGGATCTTTACAGGTAATAACCTGCAACTGTGGTACCTCTTGTAATAAGTGCCAATGTTTCTTAATTAAGTCAACATATTGGTTGACGTCACTCGCAAACTGTAACACTACTCTAAATTCATTATGTGGCCTAGAGTTTATGTTAGGTGGATTATTACATGGAACTACCTCGTTGTTGTTAAAATAAGGTCTACATTTAGTTGATCTCATATGCCATGCATCAGATATAGTTTTATCAATTTCATCAGGTTGGTATCCTCTAGCTATAAACTCAATTTTTAAATTATTTAATGCTAGTAATGCATCCTGATCATCATCATGTAATCTTAATGTCTATAAACTTGCCCTTTTAATACATTTCTCGGGATGTGCCTGGGATGCATACTAGTTTTGTGTAGGTATGTGTTCTTTCTGGTTGGCTTGTGGAAGATACTACTCTTGAAGCAGTTAAATTCAGCTTTAGCTAGATGTACATCAAGAAAATCAATCTCAGCTGCAGATAGCCGGGTATGTGAATTTTAAAAAGTCAGTGGTGGTATGCAGATAATCAACAAAGGATGCAAAATCTAAACCATTGCCATTCCATAAAATAAAATCATCCACAAAACGTACATACCATAACACTTTAAGAAAGGATTCAAACCAGAAAGTATATGTGTTTCTTCCCAGCAGACTAGCGCAAGGTTGGCGTAGCTATTTGCACAAGGAGTGCCCATAGCCACGCCAACCTGTTGCAGGAAAAATTTCTCTTCAAACATAACAACATTATTCTCTAATATAATTTCTAAGAGACTGCATATAAGTTGCATCTTACTGTTTAAAAAACATCTATTTGTTGACAGGAAATTTCTAACCATTTCAATACCCCAAGTATTAGGGATACTGGTAAATAATGACTCAATGTCCATTGTAACCAATACAAAATCAGTGTCATTGGTAATAGTGTCCATCCTGTTATGTAACCTTTCAAGGAACATTTTAGTATCTCTTAAAATGGTATGACAATTCTCTAATAATCCATGTGCTACAGCTGTCAAAAATAAGAAACCCACTAATGCACTTGACCAGCATATTATTAATACAGATAATTCACATTATTTTAAGTTTTTTGTGCTACAGCGCACACACAAAAACATTAGAGGAGGGGCTATAGAAAATTTTACTGAAAGCTGTGAACAGAGATGGATCATTAAATTGAATGCAGATAAATATCCATGCATTAATGGCTCTACTTCCTTGGTTCCTTTCTTGAAAGCAAGACGCCTCAAACATGTTTAATTCTAGGCACCTCATACACCCATTACACTTTATTCATATTTTAGAGACGGACTACTTTTAGGTATACATACATATTGTAGATAGATTTTATAACTAGATTTTTATCCTTTTATTTTTTCATAGCTACAGTATTTATGGAGTTTATATCTATGCACATTACTTAGGTCTTTTACCAATAGTTTTGTATATAGTTTTTGTATGCAGTTTTTATATTCCTTTATATATTTTTTTATATGCATTATTTTATATGTGTCTTTTATATGCAGTTTTCTCTATATGTAGCCTTTTCTACATTTATAAGTTTTATATAGCTTTAATGCCTTAATTGACCTATGACATCAGTGATTGAGTCAATGGTTCCATCTGTATATAAGCAACGGAATGTTTTATTTTCTTGTCTGATGAAGCAATTAGTATTGCGAAAGCGTTCACCACTGTTCTTATTTTTTTGTGTAATAAAGACGCTATTGTGTGGTACCTCGGTGTATTTTTAGTTATATATAGTTCTGGTTTTGTGCACCTGGGTTTTACCTGAAGCCGTTTCTCTTTTTATACATATCATCCAAAGAGACTCTAGCTCTAAAAGCCGCAGAGGTAGACAGACCGAGTAGAGTGGGCATGGACTCCCCGAGGTGCGGGCCTGCCAGAACTTTCATAAGCTAAAAGGATACACTGCAAAATCCATCTAGACAGCGCGACTTTAGACACAGATTTACCCAAGTTAAATTTGGCAAAGGAGACTAACAACTGGTCAGATTGCCTATGACCAGATGTCCTGTGGATGTAGAAGCGAAGTTGTCTATGCACATCCAGTGAGTGTAACTTGTATTCCCCTTTGTTTTGGTATTTAGGAAAAAGGACTGGTAGGTTGACGGACTGATTAATATTCGATTCAGCGGCAATCTTGGGAAGAAAAGAGGGATTAGTCCTGAGGTAAACTCTATCCTTGTGAAAAGTCAAGTATGGTGGTTTTACACAGAGGGCTTGTAGTTCAGAGACCCTTCGAGCCGAGGTGATGGCGACAAGAAAGGCCATTTTCCATGACAAGAATTTAAGATCTACTGAAGCTGCACGCTCAAATGGGGGAGCGGTCAAGGCCTGAAGCACCAGCGTTAAATCCCAAGGAGGGACTACATCCTTCAATGGAGGTCTGAGAAGAAAGGTGCCCTTCAAAAAGGTCTTACACAATTTTGTGGTGATCAAAGGGCCCAGTTAATTTCCCACGTGATAAGGAGAGATTGCTGCTAGTTGAACCTGGACTGTGGAGGAGCTAGTCACCTGATGAAACAGCCCTGACAGGAAGTCTAATACAGTGGGCAAAGGAGCTGTGAAAGGATCCAAATTTCAACGTTCCACCCAAATGGGGAAATGTTTCCATTTGCTACTATAGATCTTTCTAGTAGAAGGCTTGTGCGCTGCTACTAGAATAATTTTAACTGGGGAAGAGATACCGGAAGTCCTAGCTACAAGTGGAACTGGAGCAGCCAAGCTGTGAGCTTGAGATTGTCCAGATTCGGGACTGGGAAATCTAGGGGGTGGGATATTAGATCCGGGCGGGGATCCAGAATCCAAGGAGGATTCACCAGATGAGACCAAAGGTAAGGGAACCAGGTTTGACGAGGCCAGAATGGAGCAATGAGGATTATCCTGCTCCCCAACCGGCTGGCTTTCTGTAGAAACTTCAGCATCAGAGGAAGAAGAGGGTAAGCATAAAGTAGACCGGGAGGCCAAGCATGCACCAGAGCGTCTCTCGGAGGTTCCCCGGGGGGGGGGGGGGGATGAGAGCGAAGTAGTCGTAACATTGAGTTCGAGGAAGAAGCAAAGAGATCGCAACAGGGTTGACCCCATTCGGTGAAAATCCGATTCGCTATCTCGGGATTCAGAGACCACTCGTATGGTAACAGGATGGTGCGACTTGTCCACTAGGATGTTGGACCGCCCCGGAATGTGCATTGCTATAAAAAAGCGGTTGGTGGAGATCGCCCATTCCCACACCTTTATGGCCTCTTGACAGAGTGGGTAAGACCTGGGTTCCCCCCCCCGTTTGTTGATGTACCAGACAACAGACATTGTCCGTCTGAATCGCAATCGTTCCTACAGGAAGAAGGTCCTGAAGTGCTTGCAATGCTAACAGCACTGCCCTCATCTCTAGGACATTGATATGCAGAGGTGTCTCTGTGAGGTCCCACGTGCCTTGGACTGTCCTGCCCGAACAATGCCCCCCCACCCGAGGCGGGAGGCGTCCGTGGTCATCGTGGCTAGGGGAGAGGCCATAGAAAAGGGGCGTCCTTCCTGGAGGTTCGGAGATAGGAGCCACCATAAGAGGGGCCTCTTGCAAGCCCTGCTGAGGGGAATGGGATGGCTCAGAGGATATCGAAGAAAAAAACACTGGACCTGGAGGGTCCATTGTAAGACCCTCATGTTCAAACGCGCCATTGGCAATAGGTTGATTGCCACCGCCATTGAGCCTAGAGCCCTCAGGACCAATTCCGCCGGAGGAGCTGGAGATTGTAGAATGGCCCGCACATGTAGCCTCAGGGTTCGTAGCCAGTCTGTGGTCAAGAAAGCTAGGAGCTTGTGTGTGTCTAATCTGGCCCCTATGAAGTCTATGGTCTGAGTAAGAGACTACTTCTCCATGTTGATCGTGATTCTCAGCTGGGGAGCTAGACAAAGAAAGTAGTTTCTGGCTGCGCAGAGTAGATGCCTTGTCGGGGCGGTCAGGAGCCAGTCGTCCAGGTATGGGTAGACCTGAATTCCCTGGAGCCTCAGGTGGGCCGCTATCACTGCTAACGCTTTGGTGAACACCCTGGGGGCTGTGGTGAGACCAAAGGGGAGGACCCTGTACTGGAAATGACTGGCTCCTAGCCGGAAGCGGAGGAACCTTCTGGATCGCCTGTCCATCAGAATGTCGTAGTACGCATCCTTGAGGTCTACAGAGCACATCCAGTCGTTCTCCCGCAAAAGGGGGAGAATGGATTGAAGGGTGACCATGCGGAACTTCTCTTTGGCTACTGACAGGTTCAGGGGGGAGAGGTCGAGGATAGGTCTTAAGTCCCCCGTCTTTTTTGGCACCAAGAAGAACCTGGAGTAAAACCCCGACCCGCACTGGTCTGGGAGGACATGTTGGATGGCTCTTTTTTCCAGCAACTGTTGGGATTTCTGTTGCTGCGGCCTCCCTCTGATCAGGTGGGACATCGGGGAGGTATCTGGGGCTGCGTGGGTAAAGAGAAAAGGGAATCTGATATCCTCTGGATATAATGCGAAGCACCCAGCGGTTGTCATGATGGACTCCCAAGCTGCTAGGTGCTTCGAGAAACGCCCCCCCGACTACCTCCAGAGTGGAGTAGTCGGGCAACCCCTCAGGGGTGTTGCATGGGTTGGTCCGAGAAAGGTTCTCTGGATCTAAAGTTCCGCGGGCCCCCTCTGCCTCTAGGGCAGCGTCCACCCTGCCCTCCTCTGCCGCGAAAGGGCTGGGAGTCCAGAGCGGGACAGGACTGTTGCGACTTCCGGAAATGCATCTTCTTCTGTCCCTTTTGGTTCTTGGAGAAGGACCTCTGGGGAGCAGAGAAGCGGACTCAGACGGCAGACGTCTTCCCGTCCTTCTCGTTCTGAACCAAGGTATAGTGAACAGTTTTGCCAAAAAGGGCAGAAACATCAAAAGGGGCATTAGCGAAAGACGCCTTGAAGGGTTCCGCGAAATCACAGTGCCGGAGCCAGGCCTGACGCCTCATAACAAGGCCCGCTCCGCTGGCTCTAGCGGCTCCTTCCGTGGCATGGGACAGTAGCCGCATACAGGTGTTTGATATGGATCAGAGAGTGGCCATCCGGGTGGAGTGCAATTGCTTGTCCTCCGCCGACATGGACTCTGGGGGCGACGCAGCGTACTCTTTGATAAGGTCCCGCTGCAGTTGAAGCACATGTGCCATGTAGTTCAGCGACCTCACAGAGAAGGTAGCCGAACTAAAGACCCGCTTCCCTAACGGTCCATCGACCAAGACTCCTTGCTCGGGGGATGAACAGAGGGACTCTCCTGAGCTAGTTCCCTCTTGGTGGCCGCCGCCACCAACATGGCATCTACAGGGGGACCCTTACTCCAGTGGGACTTGTCAGAGGGTGGGCTGAGAATTTTGTCCGGGCGCTTGGGGACTGGCTCCACAGTGTCTGGCGCCTTCCACGCCCTGGTAGTAATCAAATCTACCAAGTGGTCGGCCGGAGGGGACACCCAAGAGGTAGACGGGCCTGTTTCAAACACCTCCAGGAACACGGATTCGTCCGAGGTAGGCTTTGGGGCAGACCACCCCCCCCTTATCCTGAGCATCTCCAGGATGTCACCAAAAAAGACATCTTCAGGGGGGGGTGATCTTGGGGAGCCTTCCTCCTCCTCCAAATCAGTGTCCTCAGTCAAGGACTCTGGGGAGTCCAGGTGCCTCCTTTTGCACCTTCGCTTGTGAGGAACCTCCTCGGGGGGGCTGTCAGAGGAGGTCTCACCAGCCACATCTTGTTCCAAAGGAACGACCTGGGACGTCAGAGCAGGCTGTCCCTGGGGCCGGGTGATGGAAGCCAGGCCCAACAGAGAAGGAGTGCAGGGTGGACCCGTGGCAAGGGCCGGGGGCCTGGAATCTCTCGACAGGGCCCTCTCCACCACGTCAAATGCCGAGGGAGAACTGCTCTCCCTGGGATCCAAAAGCAGACCCACACTCGGATCAGACAGACCGATCGGGGCCGAAGCAATCGGATCCGACAGACCAGTATGCTCCGACCTGGACTGAGCCGAAGGTATACAGATACCCCCGGATCCAAAGCTCAGCCCTCGGCTCAGAGAGCTCATATCCGAAGAAAATGGACCCGACAGACTCGAGGGAAGTGTCAGCGAAGTACCCGAGACCATCTGCACCGACACACACCCGGCTCCAAGGCTGCCCGGCTCCGAAGACTCAGAGCCCGGGAAGCGGGACGGAGAAGGAGCTATCAGGGAAAAAAAAAAAAAAGGGGTCGAGCTCCCGAGGCAGGAGCACTCCCATCTGCAGTTGGGCCTGGAGGAATCTTCTCATCATCCGGTCCAAATCTGCATCCGTGAGACTTCAGGTTGATCTCGATGAGGCCACTGAGGCAGGACGGGAGTGTCGCCTTGATGACCTCAAAGGAGATCGGGTCTCCTCCTCCTCAAGACCCGGTGAAAAGCAAGGGGACCGGATCTGAGAAGGAGGAGACCCAGAAGTCCTGGAGGGAGAAGACCGCTTAGCCGGGGGGGCCAAAGCAGGGGCCTCGGCCCGCCACTTGTGGTGTTTCTCCCTCTCCTCCGGGCCTAGCGGGAGGTTGAGTCCCGGCCGGGGGGAGGGAAGCAGAAGTGGCCGCCGCCACAGTGAGAGCCACGGGAGGACCGGAGGTAGAAGCTGAATCCGGGGGCAGAAGACCCACCAGAATCAGCTTAGACCTCCTAAGTGCCCTGGGGTTGAACACCGCACAGATGGAACAACCAGAAGACAGGTGCTCAACCCCAAGGCACAACACACACAGAGTGTGGCCATCCGCTGGGGACAGCTTATGGCAACACTCTGTGCACTTAGAAAAAATTGGCTTTTAACATTTTAACTAAAAAAGTGAAAACCACACACGTTAGGCCCCAAAGACACACATACACACACACACACACACACAAAACCCTAACAGAACCACGAAGGAAGGGGGAGGTAAATGACAAAAAATATAAAGTTAAACTAAAGAGGGTTTTATACAAAAAGGGACCTGGAAACACTCAACCAAAATCTGAAGAAAGAGAAGAAAAGGTAAATTTTTTTTCTCACATAAAAGTCTGTAACGCCTGGAACTCTAGATCAAGCTGCTGTTGGTTAACCGCGGCAAACTATATCTGAGGTCAGTCAGGGTTGGCAGGGGATTATGGGTAGGGGGAGGAGCTTGGAGCTCGGATCTCCGATCTAAAGCTGTTGAAAACTGCCGGCTCGGATCCGAGGTCGGATCCGATTCCCCATAGGTTGCTGCACAAATGAAGTTAGCTACTTCAGATTAAATATTCACTGGAGTGTCCGACTGGACATAGGTCCATTTTCAGCGGAGGCCCGGGGAGAAAAGCTTCACAGTTAAAATAAACAGACAGTAGTTGCACTGGATTACATAGCGATTAACAATTTGATTAACATAGCATTTAATTACAAACATTTACAGATAAACATAGTACATCAGTAGACAACTACAATCTTTATCTGCAAAGTACATAACAGACATTAACAAATGTTACAATAAGAAGTTCCTGCTGTATAACAAGTACTAGGCTTATGAGCATCTGAGCTTGCTATAAATCAAGGTAGATAGTGGGGTGGAAAGAAAGGCAGTGGTTGGATGGGGTGGGTGATATTAGAGTGGGAGTTGCAAGGGCATAGCCAGCATGTTTTTAGGTGCACTTTTAGTAAAGTTTTCAAGTGGGTGCATGATGGTACGGAGGGAGTTCCATAATTCGGATATGGCGCAAGAGAACAGTGCTTCACCAGCAAAGTTATTGGCTTTAGTGATCTGTAAGTGATTTTTGTTGCTGGATCTTAGTGGTCTGGTGGTGCGATAGGGTTGGAGTAGATTCTGGAGGGATGGGACATTTAGTGGATGGTTTACTAGTTTGTGGCCGAGTTAAAGTTGATACCATTGAAGGAGGTGAGGGAGTTCAAGCCAGCCCAGTTCAGCAAGTGAGAGACAGTGGTGACTACAGTAGGATGCCCCTGTGGCGAATTTGGCGATTTTGTTGCAACAGGTCTCTAGCTTGTTTAGACCGCATTGCCTTAGGTTGGCATATATTGGAGTGGCATAAAGTAGGGTGGAGATAAGGTGGGAATTTGCTATTGAAATCTTTGCTGCTTTGGTGAGAAGATGCTTATTTCTGTATAACGCTCCTAGTTTTTTTGTGGACTTTTTTATGGTCATAGATATGTGAATGTTATTGTCTATTTCCACTCCTAGCAGTTTGGTGTGTTCAGTTGGGTATATAGTGGCGTTGTCTTTTGCTGTGATGTTAAAGTGAGAGTTGTTTTGAGCACGTTTGGTGGGATGAAAGAGGAGTAGTTTAGTTTTGTTTGGGTTGAGTATTAATTGGACATCGGATAACCAAGTTTCAACAGAAGAAAAGGCTTCCTGTGTGACTTTTTACAGTTTGGGTAGGGACTGGGCTGAGCAGATGATGGTTGAGTCATCTGCGTATTGTACGAGTGTGCCATGTTTGGTGGCAGAGGCTAGATTATTGGTGAAAATAGAGAAGAGTAGGGGTCCAAGGATAGATCCTTGGTGAACCCCTATGGAGACAGGTAGTTGGGGAGATATGTCATTCTGCCATACAATGGATTGTTGGCAGTCAGACAGGTAACTCTGAAACCAGTTGATGACTGAGAAAAGGATAGGTTATTGAGGTCAGAGAAGAGTTGTCTGCATGGGACCATGTCAAATGCTTTAGATAGGTCTAGGAAAGTAGCAGAGGACAGAGAGACATTGTTTTTATGCTGAAGGATAGTGTTAGTAAAGGAGAGTAAAGCAGTGATGGTGCTATGGTTTGGTTGGAAACCATGCGGAGTACTGGAAAGGAGGTTGTTAGTAAGGAGGTAGTCTGAGACCTGAGAGTGTATGCACCTCTATAGTATTTTGGAGAGTGGAGAGAGAATAGCTATGGGGCAGTAACTGGTTAGTTCTGTGGAGGGGCCGCCTTTGTGGAGGGGAATTATATGTGATACTTTCCACAGTGTGGGAACGTAACTTTCTGACTGAGATCGGTTAATCAAGATGGATACTGGGTAGGCCAGAGCATCAGCTGCGATTTGTAGGTATTCACTTGGGAGGTTGTCTGCTGCTAATTTGGTGGGCTTAAGTTTAGTTAAGAGTTTTTTTATGTTGAGGTAGGTACAGGAGAAAAAGAGAAGGTAGTGGGGAGATTACTAGTTGAAGGTGTGGGTTGGAGGGGAGGGGGGTTGTGTTGTTTAGCTAGTGATAGTACGGTTTGTGTGAAGTGTGTGTTGAATGAGGTAGCAATATTTTCGGAGGAGTGAGGGATGTTAGGAGGGGGGGTACTGACTTTACCTGGGTGGAGGATGGAGTTTATGGAGGACCAGAATTGTTTGGGGCTGTGTTGGGAGGAGTCTAGGGCAGACTGGTAGTATTGGAATTTGTCCTATTTTATTAGCTTTTTGACTCTATTGCGTAGTTCTAGGAATTTGTCTAGTTGAGGGGGTTTTGGTTTTGCACCAGTGCTCCCAGGCTTTATCCTTGTTTTTCATTTCTGACTTAGTGGTTTTCTGTAGCCATGGGGAGGGTTGTGCTTTGGTTCCGGAAAGTCTTATGGGGGCATGGTGATTAAGGATGCTCAGGAAGGTAGTATTAAAAAAATTCAACTGCGTCATCAAGACTGAGGTACTTTAGAGGATGCCAGTTACATTCTTTGAGGGATGAGATGAATGTGAGTGGGTTAAAGTTTAGTTTTTTATGTATTGGACGGTAGACGACAGGTTTAAGCTTGGTATAGGTATTTTTTTGAGTAGGAATGTTGGGGAGTGATCACTGAGGCTATCTGATGGAGTTATTTATCCTGGTTGGTGACTGGACTAGTTGGGTGACGCCATGAAGGTTTACATGATGGGTTGGATGGTTGCTAGAACAGGATTGCCAGTCAATACTGAAATCACCTAAAATTATAGTTTCTTGGGGGAGATGGTGGGTAGACCAGCTGACGTTTCCTAGTGGAGGGATGTTTTGGCCATTTGGGAAGTAGTATTCAATTATGTTGATGGTTTTGTTTTGGTTACTTTTGAGGTTGGTATATATTATTTCTTCATTGCCTATCTGTGGAGCTAATGATTTTAAGATCGGGATGTTTAGATGCTGTTTAAATATTATAGCTACCCGCCTCCTTTCTTGTTTAGCCGGTCTACTCTTAGTATGCCGTAACCGGTAGGGAGTATTTGCTCACTGGTAATGTGTGGTTTTAGCCAGGTTTCTGTCAGGATGACTATATCTGGGGAGTACAAGTCTATGGTGGGATGGAGTTCACTGACCTTGTTGGATATACTTCTAATATTTAGGCTTAGTAGAAGGAAGTCACTTGGCTTTCTATTGGCTGTGATATGGCAGAAGTTGTGGTTTCTGGTCCGATTAGGATTGGGGTTGGAGATGGTAGGGCCAGGGTTGGGGTGGATGTCTCCACTTAGGGCTAGTTTTGATATGCAAGAGGTTATTAGTTCTCAGTTTTTGAATGTATTTGTTTATTAGGGAAACTTTACGATTGTGCTCTGTGGGTAATAGGTATGGTGGGAGGGTTACTATGTTAACTTGTAGGGATGCTTTATGTTTGAGTAATATAATTGGTAGAATATGTGGTGGGGGTGCATAGATATGGTTCTTGAGCTGGTGGGAGGGGAGCTGAGTGAGGGTGAGACATGAGTGGTGGTGTGAGTAGTAGTACAGTGGTAGTGGTTGTGTGGGGGAATGAAGGAGCTTTGGTAGGATGTAAGATATGCATGGATAGTGCATGCAGTGAGCTTTGGTAAGGTATGCTTGTACATGTTAGTTGAGGAGGCGTGATAGTAGTGGGAAGATGGAGGAAGTAGTGTTGGGTTAGTGCTGTGGTTGGCTATTTTAAAGATGGGAGGGGTTTGTGAGTGCAATAAAGGTAGGACCACTGGGGGCAGGAGGGAATAGGGGGCATTCCCTTCAGTCTAAAATTTCAGGGCTGGATCAACTTCCTGACAGCCCCAAAAAATTAGTTTTTCATGAAAAATGACCGTGTTAATGTCATACCCATTCCTTCAACAATGACAGTTTGGAACAAGCTTGACTATTTCATTCTCGCTATCTTCCTTCATATCAAGAACATATGACAATAATCCACACAGAACACCAAATACGTTGCATTTTCACTGCCATAGCTTTTTTTTTTTTTTTTTAATTACAAAAAAAGAGTCATGTCCTTACCATAACGTTCCATGTGAGTTGTTCATCTCGCCTTTTTGTTCTTGCACGTGGGTTCGGAGCCAATCCCTTGGCTCAGAGTCGGCCGCTTTTCAAGCTCAAACTCTCAGAGAAGCTCGAGACCTAGTGTATATCCCATGATGCCCTACTGTAACCCCCCAGATCTAGTATGCTGCACCCGAAGACAGCTTGAAAAGGAAGAAAACACTACAGTATCTACCTATCTAGGTACCTATAGATGCAGAAAGGAAAAAAACAGTCCGTCCTAAGAAGACAGGCTGACAGACTGACCAATCCACCAAGGCAACCATCTTTCTCAACAGGAGGGGGAAGGTGGGAGGGAATGTAAGAACAAAAAGGCAAGATGAACAACTTGCATGGAACGTTACGGTAAGGACGTAACTTCTTTATGCGAAGTTGTTCTATTTCACCGTTTTGTTCGTACACGTGGGTAGCGCCCCAAGCACTCTAATCCTGGGTGGCTCAAGGGAAAACATTCCTGAGCACAGTGGAACCAAAGCAAGCCCGGTCCCTGGAGGCCCTGTCTACTTTGTAATGAGTGATAAACGTGTGAGGTTTTGACCACGTGGCAGCTGCACAAATGGTATCCAAGGGTAAACTAGCTGCATGAGCTAATTACGTAGAAACAGCCCGGGTAGAATGGGCTTTGACATTATTCTGTAATGGCTGGTTAGTGGAGGAGTAAATGAATTTAATGCAGTCAGAAAGCCACTTAGATAATGTGATTTTTGAAACCGCAGAACCTTTCTTGTTCTCTGCGTGAGAGACAAAGTTGATCTGATTGTCTGAAGTCTTTCGTTCTGTCCAAGTATGGATATGGTCTGGAAGGAGTGGAAAAATGGACTCCTACGGCAGAAAGAGTCTTGCCTTCCTGTTCACACCTGGTAAGGGTCTCTCACCTGTGATCCAAAGAGAGAGGAACCGTCAAAAGGGGTGTTGGTGAAAGACGCTCTGAAAGGTTCCGCAAAGTTACATAGCCACATCCAAGCGTGCCTCCTTAGGGCCACGCCTGTGCCTGCAGCTCTACTCGCACCATTGGCTGCATACAAAATGAGCCTCATGGAGGAGTTTACCACTGAATTAAGAGTCGCCAGCTGGGAGACTGCCTTAGCCTGTGCCCCCTCAGCTGATGGATCTTGGAGGGTATCTCCAAGCTCTTTCAGGAGATCCCTCTGAAGACAGGTAAAGTGGCACAGGTAATTCAGGGACCCCATGGAAAAGGTCGCTGAAGAGAACATCCGCTTCCCATATCTGTCCATCGTCCTGGACTCCTTGTTAGGGGGATGGACAGATGAAGTTTCAGCCAACTCCTCCTTTGTGGCCGCTGCTACCACCATGGCATCAACGGGGACACCCTTGGTCAAGAACTGTTTGTCCTGCGGGGCAGTAATGAACTTGGCAGGTCTTCTAGGGGTCGGTTCCACTGTGTCTGGAGCTGTCCACGCCTTTCGAGCCACCACAGACATCAGTGGGTCGAAAGGCGGAGACACCCAGGAGGTGGAAGGTCGGGATCCAAACGCATCCAGGAATACAGACTCATCCTCAAAAGGGCTTAGGGTAGTCCAGTTTCCCCTCTGCCTAAGCATCTCAAGGATGTCTGAGGAGACATCTTCTTATGGGGATCTTGGGGACCCTTCCGACTCCTCTAAGTCGGTATCCGATGCGACAGACTCGGGGGAGTCAACATGCTTCCTCTTGCATTTTCTCTTGCGAGGTGGCTCCTCTGAAAGATCAGGGGAGGCCTCGGAAGAGGAGGATACACCCAAAGAGGTGTCCTGGAGCACTGGATCCCCATGCTTGGGGTCTGGAAGAGGGGCAGAGGCTGACACAGGCACCCTAGGGGGAGGAGCCGATGGGGTCGATCGCGGGACTGACTCAGGGGCCAGTACACTTATCACCTTGAAGGCGTCCCTGCCCGGACGCAGAGAAGGCTCAGAAGAAACCAGAAGCCCTCCCCACACCGAGGGAGACGCCTCAGAGGCAGATGTGGAACAAGAAAAATACAATAATAAGGAAGCTTATACGACCTGAGCCAGTAGAACAACCTCGCAGCAGAAGCGGCAAACGAGATCCGGGTATCTAGCGCCAGGCATTATGGGATATGGGAGGGAGGCCTCGAGCCAGTAAGCAGCTCTCGAGCTTTTGAAGATGGCAGAGTCGGAGCCGAGGATCGGCTCCGAACCCCAACCAGCAAGAATGAAGGCGAGATAGACAACTTATATATTCCAGTCTGTTGGTATGGTATCTAAAAAAGGTTGGGAGCTCAATGGATTGATTTAAGTTAGTTTCTGAACAGACCTTAGGAAGAAAGGTAAGATTTGTCCTAAGGGGTAGCCTGTCAGGGTGGAAGATCAAATATGGGGGCTTGGAAGATAAAGCTTGAAGTTCGGAGACCCTACGCGCAGATGTAATGGCTACCAGAAATATAGTTTTCCAGGACAGAAACTTAAAGTCACAGGATGACGCGGGTTCGAAGGGGCAAGCATCGATTGGGATAAAACAAGGATTCAAATTCCAGGGAGAGAGAGATTGTCTGACAGGAGGTCTGAGATGGTGGGTACCTTTCAAAAAGGCTTTACATAGTCTGTGGGACATGATGTTAGACCCGTTAAACCCTACATGAAAGTTGGAAATTGCAGCCAATTGAACTCTTATGGTGGCAGCAGCTGCGCCCTCATAGAATAAGGAAGACAAGAACTCTAAAATGGTATGAATAGGGGCAACATAAGGGTCAATGTCATGGTGAGAAGCCTAGTGAACAAATAGTTTCCATTTGCTGTTATATAGCTTCCTGGCTGACAATTTATGAGAGGAAACTATAATATGTTGGACCGCGGGAGACAAATCTTGAGACCTGGCTAATATGGGAATTGGAGCAGCCAAGCTGTCAGTTTCAGGGAGATGAGGGAGGGATGAAGAACTCCCGACGAATGAGTCAGAAGGTCTGGCACTGGGTCCAGAGTCTATGGTTCTTCCACACGATACTTCTGTAGGAAGGGGAACCAAATCTGACGGGGCTATCAAAATCACAGTCCTTCCCAGACTTTTGGCTTTCTGTATGAATTAGGGAATTGGCGGGAAGGCATATAGGAGGCCCGGGGGCCAATAGTGTACGAGCGCATCCCTCGGGTTGCTCTCCGGTGGGGGATAAAGGGCAAAGTAGCTGCTGCATTTGGCATTCATCGGAGATGCAAACAGATCACAGCAAGGCTGGCCCCATCTGCGGAAAATCCTGTCCGCCACCTGTTTGAGGGACCACTCGTGAGGCAACAGGATGGCCCTGCTCAGTTTGTCCACTATCACGTTGGATGACCCCAGGATGTGCGTTGCTATTAGAAAGCATCTGGTGGATGTAGCCCACTGCCAAATTCTTACGGCCTCTCGGCATAAGAGATACGATCTGGTTTTCCCTTGCTTGTTGATGTACCAGACTACTGACATGATGTCCGTCTGAATTGCAACTGTCCCTGGAGGAAGACAGTCGTGACAGTGTTGCTACACCAGGAACACCGCTCTCAGCTCCAGGACATTTATATGCAAATGTGATTCCATGCTTGACCAAGTACCTTGGACAGTCTTTCCCTGAAATAGCCCCACCCCCACCCTATCAGGGAAGCATCCGTGGTCACTGTGGCTGTGGGTTGAGGAAGAACAAGGGGACGTCCGACTACTATATGGTCGCTGTTCAGCCACCAATGGAGATCCTTCTTGCAAAGGTTTGTTTATAGAATCTAGTGTGACAAGGGCAGTTGTTGGTAAGACCATTGTGTGAAAAGCAGCCACTGCAGTATCCGCATGTGCATGCACCCCAACGGCACTGCTATTAGCGTGGCTGCCATTGTGCCTAAGCTTCAGTATCTAGGACGCAGGAGCTTTGTTCTGGGTCAGCAGAATGGACAACTGACTCCTTAGAGATACGATTCTTGCTTAAGGCAACCTGATCCTTGAATTGACTGTCTAGCTCTGCTCCTCCAAAAGGTAATATGCCGCGAGGGTGATAACGACGATTTTTCCGAGGTTTAAGGTTATGCCCAACTGGGAACATAGGTTGATAGTGTAGTCTCTTGCCTGGATTAGTTGATGCCTGGAGGTGGCGGTGAGGAGCCAGTCGTCCAGATAAGGAAACACCCGGAATCCTAAACGTCTCAGGTGAGCCGTGACCACTGCCATACATTTGGTGGCCACTCTGGGGGCTGTGGTGCGACCACAGGGCAGGGCTCTGAATTGGTAATGACTGGCCCCCAGCCGGAAACGCAAATGATCTCTGGATGATCTGGCCATTTTGATGTGGTAGTAAGCATCCTTGAGATCTATAGAGCACATCCAATCGCCCATTTCTAGAAACGGAAGTATTGATTGAAGCATGACCATCCGGAACTTTTCCTTCTTGACAAAGGTGTTGAGCTTGCGGAGGTCTAATATGGGCCTCCAGTCCCCCGTTTTCTTTGGAACTAAAAAGAACCTGGACTAAGTTCCGGATCCTATCTGGTCCGCCGGGACTGGCTGGATGACTCTTGTCTAGCAGGTTTTGAATCTCTACGGCCGCTAGCTTTCGCAGACTGGGTGGAACGTCTGGAATACTTTTACACATGGGAGGGAGTTTTGTAAAGGGAATGTGGTAACCTCTGGAAAGGATGCTTTTTACCCAAGAATCCGTTGTAATGTTTAGCCAGGCATTTGGGTATAAAGCCAAGCGACCCCCGACCGCCTCCAGAGAAGGACAGCCGGGCTTCCTTTCAGGAACGCTGATAGGGCTTACCAGAGAACTGCTCCCTGTCACCCTGATTTTGCGGACCCTCTCTGCCGTTTGGACGGCGTCTGTTTCTACCCCCTCCTCTGCCCCTAGAGAGTGTATCCGTAGGTGTGTTCTGGAAAGCTCCTTGGGGTTTTCAGAAACACATTTTTCCACTTCGTTGCCCTTTGGGGTACGGTCTAGTTGGAGTGGAGAAATGGACTCCTACAGCAGACAGAGTCTTTCCTTCTTGTTCACACCTAGTAAGCGTCTCCTTAACTTTGGGCCCGAGCAAGGCGGAACCATCAAATGGGGTATTGACATAGGAAGATTTGAAGGCTTCCGCAAAGGAGCAAAGGTGCATCCAGGATGGTCTCCGAAGAGCTATCGCTGAGCCTGCCGCCCTACTCAATCCATCGGCAGCATAAGAAATGAGCTGTATGGATGAGTTGACTATAGAATTCAGGGTGTTGAGTTGTGCAGTCACTTTCTCAGAAACCGCATCAGCTGTGTTACCCTGTAGAGCATCTCCCAGCTGTTTAAGATCTCATTGAAGGTGGGTAAAATAGGTCAGGTAGTTGAGCGATCTCATGGAAAATGCCACAGAACTAAATATGCATTTCCCATACCTGTCCATCATCCTAGAATCCCTATTAGGAGGATGGACAGACAAAGAGGTTTCCGACATCTCTTTCTTGGTGGCTGCCGCCACCAGCATGGCATCAACCGGGACTCCCTTGGTAAGAAAGGCTTTGTCAGCAGGGGAAGTAATGAACTTGTTGGGCCTCTGAGGGACCAGTTCCACTGAATCAGGGGACTCCCACTCCCTTCGAGCAACCAGATCCATTAGTTCATCGAAGTGGGGAGTAACCCAGGAGGTGGATGGTTGAGACCCAAAGGCCTTCAAGAGTACCAACTCATCCTCAGTAGGGGCAAGGGACTGCCAATCACCCCTCTGCCTTAAGATCTCCAATATGTCTGCAAATGAGACATCCTCTGAAGGGGATCGTGGGGACCCTTCTGATTCCTCCAAGTCAGTATCCGATGTCAGGGATTCCTGTGGGGAATCCAGGT
Organism: Protopterus annectens; assembly: GCF_019279795.1. NCBI lineage: Eukaryota > Metazoa > Chordata > Ceratodontiformes > Protopteridae > Protopterus > Protopterus annectens. Next base: position 1,438,717,257 of record NC_056725.1, read on the forward strand.
GCCTCCTCTTGCACAGCCTCTTCCTGGGTACATCATCGGTGGGAGTGTCTGGTGAAGTCCCTGTAGAAGAGGGGCCGTCCAATGAGGATACCCAAGGCTCTGGGTCTCTACGCTTGGTAGGGACTTGTGTGGAAGAGACAGAACGAGGCCCTTTAGAGAGAGGGGAAGAAAGATCAGAGGAGGTAGTGGTCTTGGCAGACATGACCTTCCTCATGGCAGCGAAGGCACAAGAATCCCGGTCCGAGAAGTCTGTTGGCTCCGAAGAGGCCGGCAGCCCTCCCAGAGCAGAGACCCCACGCTCCAATCCAGAGGACTGAGCCGAAGCCACCTGCGCTGAAGCCCCTAGGGGAAGGGTTGGAACCAAAGTATCGGTCCAACTCTCCGCCCCAGAGCCAGCGAGGGAGTATCGGCCCCGAGACTCCCCGGTCGTAACAGAGGAGATAAAGGTGGACTGAGCAGAGGGAGGTGGATCAAACCTCGGCTCCGAGGGCTCTACCGACATCAGTTCTGTCTGCCCTGGATCAGACAGTTTGATTGGCTTCGGAGGAGAAGAAAGTAGGGTTGGAATTTCAGGCTTCGAAGCAGAGTGGCTCGAAGTGGAAAGCATTTTGGCCAGGGCCAGCTCAAAGCGGAAAGCATTTTGGCCAGGGCCGGGTTCTCTACCAATCTCTTAACCACTCGGTCCAGGTCCACATCAGATAGTCTCGAAGAATGGGTCGAGGGATGGGTCGAAGGAGCCGAAGACGGCACCGATTGAAGAATCGGAGACTGAGGAGTCTCCAACACCGGATCCACAACTGGGCACCGAGGTACAGGATCGATACACTGCTCCAAGGGCTGTGGAGCCAATGATCGAACCATACTAGAGGAGCTCGAAGCCGAGGACTTAGGCTCCGAGGACCCCTTGGACGACTTTGACCCCTTCGAAGCCTTGGAAGAAAGGTCGGTCTTGTCCAGAGCAGCCTGAAATTCAGGCTTCAGGAGTCCCCTATCTACCAGCTTCCAGTGCCTCTCCAAGAGAACTCTGGCGCTGAAGGAGTGGCAGATGGAGCACACTTCCTGCAAATGAACAGAACCCAAACAGTAGACACAAGTGGAGTTGTTGTCCGTATCTGACATTTTCTGACCACACTCACACCTTTTGAAACCAGACTTTTGCTTCTCAGACATTTTACTATAATGGAAATATCTATGCAACTATATGTGTAAATATAAGAATATATGTACCAGTTCAGATCCCTGAACTAAACCTTAGAAAAAAATTATTCAGTATTATATATATATATATATATATATATATATATATATATATATATATATATATATATATATATATATATATATATATCTATATATATATATATATATATATATATATATATATATATATATATATATATATATATACACATATATATATATATATATATATATATATATATATATCCACACACACACACACACACACACACACACACACACACACACACACACACACACACCACCCTCTACAGAAGTAGCTAATTTTAACCTAACTATTAATTCTAAGTAATCCTAAGGAATTTCTAAGAAAAACACACGCAAAGGAGCTGACAGAGCCCGGTCACGCCCAAAACAAAACTAAGATAGGCCTAACAAACAGCCGATAAGAACACACTCCAATCTAACTAATCCTAAGGATTCTAATTACACTAAATATAGCTAACTTATATTAAACACTAGCTAACACTATAATAGAATATTTTAGAAAAAAATATCACTGGCCCGAGCTTGCTCCAACGAGTCTGTAGATCCGTTGCAGCGGCAAACTAGATCTGGGGGTTTACAGTAGAGCATCATGGGATATACACTAGGTCTCAAGCTTCTCAGAGTTTGAGCTTGAAAAGCGACGGACTTGGAGGCGAGAGATCGTCTCCGAACCCACGTGCAAGAACAAAACGGCGAGATAGAACAACTTCACATCACTGGTTATGCCTACAGAAAGATGGTTGACAAAGCCTACACAAATACAAGAAAATGTAAGCTGCAAGAAAATTCCCCATTTTAGGGTCACAGGGAAGCCAAAGCCTACCCTGGGCAAGCATTTGGTTAACACTATAATTCAAACACCCATACAAAAAATTTCACATTCTCTTGCATACATTTACTGCAATACTCCAACAATGACACTGTAGTATGTGAAGTGGTATTCTTTCAAAATGAGCTGTGCAGAAACTCCCGATTATCAGCATACTCGTCAGCTAGACTAGTGACCATTAACAAAGTTTCCCCTCTTAAAAATGGAAGGCCACAAATTTCAGTGATGTCATTTTGTTGTGCAGCTACTAACAAAAAACTAAAGGTGTGCATTTGCCACAATGATAGAGCATTATTGTCCCTTTTCATCCAGTTCTATGATTGGGATATCCAAGCCGGCAAATTTTCACTCAGCTGCTTCTCCAGCACCAGAGCTTACTATCACGTACAGCGCTCTGTTTGCCATGTTAAGGGCACTAAAACAAATACTTCAGGTTTAGGTAAACCAAATCCATACAGAAAGGCAAAAATTTGCCAAAAGCATGGGAGATGGGACATATGGAGTGAGTCAATGAGGATTAACATTATAATAACTTTCCAATCCTGTATTATCCCCTCAGTCATGCTTTTTGGGACAAAAGCCCCAGCTTTCTTCCCAAGTGGCATGACAGGATACCACTGAAAATGGTGGAACCAAAGGCAGTTCTGGACCTTGATACAAGATCAATGATGCTCGAGAGGCGTGCATTGTTGGACATGCTGCTGCACACATCTAGTACAGTGTTTGAAATAAGAATGTAATAGAAACAAATCTAGCTGAATCTGCTCCAAGTCTTGACAGTAATGGAATATCCTTGGAGAAGCAGACAAAGGGGATACATTTAGAAAGCCATCATGTTAAGTGAGTTTGGAGACTAGCACCTAATTTAACTTTGGAAAAGGATACACAAAAGTTGGTTATGTTTCCCAATGGTTTTCATTCTATTAAGACACAGCCTTAATTTACCATGGAAGGTAGTTTGAGGAAGAAGGTTAAAATGGGAGCTGTGTGTGAGTGAAGTAATACCTTTAGATGCCACTGTGGAGTGGGATCTTTAATGGAGAGTCAAGGAAAGACCTTGCATACCTTTAGCGAGATGGAATTTAACTGGCAGCTAACTGGACTTTTACTGCTGAGTAAATGGTGCCCAAATCAAAAAGGCTGGGTGTAAAAACAGTAAGAAAAGTACAGAGTAGGAGTGTCTAATCCTTGGTCAACTGCCCATAAGGAAAAACTTTTCCACTTGCTTTTATACAGAGTTCTAGTAGGTTGGTTTAAGTACTTGACAGGCAAGGCAGGGTTACTGGCCATTACTTGAACTAGAGAATCTAGATTGTTTTAGCTTGGAGTTGATGCCTGGATAAGGCTTGCGAGATGGGTGAGAAAGGAGGTTTGGCTGCAGATCCAGTGACCATGGGGGTCATGTCAGATGAGGCCCAAGTATTGGGAACCATAACTGCCTAGGCAAAAAGAAAGCTAGGAGTATGACAGTTTCCTTGCATATGTATGCTTCCTGTAATAATTCTGTCATAAATTTAAGGGGAGAGGCAGCCAAAGATGTACAAGATAGTTTGAGTGTCTGTCCCTATGGAGAGGAAAAGGGAAATGTAGCTATTATATTTGGTACTTTTGGAGTAAGTTGCACAAACAGATTGCACCATGGCTGGCTCCAGTGGCTGAATATCTCTATTGCCACCGAGACTGAGGGAACCACATTCATGAGGCATGGTGCAGAGACAACTAGAAGCCTGGTCCAACCTGAAATGTGCACTTTCTTTAGAAAGTGCTGTAAAAAGATATTGCCCATTGCCACAATCTCATGGCCTCCTGGTACAAGTGATAAAAACAGGTTCCTCCTTGTTTGAGGTTTCATAATACAGACATGGTTTGTGTGGACAGAAATCATACTCTGGGGAAGAAGTCTCAAATGCCTGCAATGCGAGGAAGACTCATCTCCAGAACAATGATGTGATCCTCTTGTGACCACATTCCTTGGACTGTCCCCTCCCTTTCTAATAATCACATCTCAAAGTGGAAACCTCTGTGCTAACTCTGGCTGATGGTACTAGTACCAAAGGGTGCCGGTCTTGAATGATAGGAAACTGGATCAACCATTTCAGATGGCTGTGACAAATTGAAGATAGTTTTATGGAGTGATAAAGCAGGTCGATCGACTGATACCACATGTAGTACCTATCAAGGAAGACTACCACGGTGGCTGCCCGTGTGATAAGTGCATATGGAATGATGGAAACTGGAAAAGTATTGTACCTAAGGATTTATTTATATGTAGTTGGAGGGAGGAGATCAACCTTGTGCCTGGGAGGTTCACCATTTGATAAAGGTCAAGGACAGAGAAGGTTTCAGGGTTTGACATACCCAAAGACCCATACAAATGGAGTACTTAATCTCTTGTCAGGATCAAGGATTCCTGTGCATTTCCAGTTAGGAGCCAGCTCTTTAGATATGGAAGCACATGCATCTGTCTCAGCCTGAGATGTGCTGCAACCATCGTGTACCTAAACATCTTGGTGGCAGTGATGAGACTGAAGGGCAATGATCAAAACGGATAATGAATAGCTCTCAGCAAAAAGCAGAGGAACCTGCAGGACTGCTTTGTTATCTTGACATGTTAAGCATCCTGTAAGAACGAAGGCTTCACTGCACAGTGACCATCAGGAATTTTGTCTTTACATATGCAGATTTTGGCTGCCGAGATCCAGAGTGGGTCTGAAGTCCTTGGTCCTCCGATACTGAAGAATAGACTGCAGATCCCTTCTGGTGTGGTGGGACTGCTTGGACAGCTCTTTCTGTAAAGGTAGCAAAATTTCTCGAGCTGCGGATATTTTCTGGTAAGATGGAACATCTGTAATGTCCTTTGTACTTTGCCTAGAGGTGGATATAAATGATAGTGTTGCCTCTGCATATTTGTCACCCAGTTGTCCTCTGTGATGGGCAACCAAGTCTCTGGGTGAAAGGAGTTGCCCCCAGAGGGAAGCGATCAGGCAACTTTTCAGGAGTGCTGAAAAGGTTTCCCTGAAAAATTGACCTCTAAACCTTTGGTTCTGCAGACCTCCTCTGCTCCTGGTAGGTGTCCATTAAAGCACCCCCCCCCCCCAACGAAGAAGGGCCTTATCCATTAAGCAGTTACAGGAAGAATGCTGCTTTCTGAAAACAGAGTCCTTTGTTCTAGTTATTGGAATAGCACCTCCAAGTAGCTGCTAAAAATTACACTGACAGCAGAGAGTTTCCCCCTCTCTACTCCTTGACAGTCTCACTTTTGGATGCAGCAGCGATTACCTCTCATAGAAGCTCTCAGAAAGGACGCCTTAAAAAATTGCAGAACCTCAAAACAGGCATGACAGCACATGGATATACCATTGCCTGCTCCTCTTGCTGCTCCATTGGCTGCATTGGACATGAGCTTCATGGACAGACTGATGACAGAAAACACAACAGAAAGTTGGGCCTCCATTTCCTTCTTTGTGTCCAACATGGGAGGTCTCTCAGGCAAATCTAGAGCCTGTTCAACTAACTTTCACAGGACTCACTCAGGGAAAAAAAAAAGTTCTCAAGGAATAGGGTCACTTTCCAAATTGTCCCATCGTCCTAGACCCCCTATTAGAGGAGGACAAGCCATGGAGCTCTCATCTGTTAGCTCTTTGTGGTATTTGCAGCCACACTGGAATCAATCACAGGTCCAATATACTCCCAACATATACACTCCTTGGGAGGGCTCAGCATATTCTGATTTTTAGGGTATTGACTCAACTACATCAAGTTCTCACCATGCCCTCTCTTCCACCAGGTAAATGAGATTATCAGCAGAAAGGACCACCCAAAAGCAGACGGGCTAGCTCTAAAAACCTTAAAATCCACCTCCTCTTGGGAAGAGGTAGTAGGCCAGTTCCCCCTGCCTCTATTTCCATAAAACTTCTCCAAATGCAGAGTCTTCAGGCAGACTGTAGGGAGACCCATCCACTTCATCAAGGTCTGTGTCCTGTGGGAGATTCTGTACATCTCCTTTTACCTGTACACTTCAGGGAGGGCGGTGTGTATTCCAAGGAGCCAGAAGTGTCTTTACCCTTGTTGAAGGAAGGAATAGAAGTACCCACACCTGGGCTGTCCATGGGACTAAAGAGAAAGTATGAAAGTCTAAGATCCACTAAGATAAGAGGGCAGAGCCAAAACTGTAGGCACATCTTCCCACATATGATGGTGCCGATTCAAAAGTGGAAGCAGCCTCCAAGGTTAAGGAAGATGAGGCCTGCATCCCCACACCAAAGGGTCAGCTGAACCAGAAAACCGAGATTGGTACATGATACATCCGCTAGCAAAGGGCCAAAAATCGAATGGATTCAAGGCAAGTGCCCAGAGATGCTCCATGACATCAGTGCCGACCGTCTGGCTCAGACATGCTCAGCTTTAAAGGTTTCAGAGTAGAGTGAATCAGATGATGGCAGCACTGAAAGGGAGGATCAGGGATGGATTCTGCTCTGAAGTCACTAGCACTGAGGTGGGTGCTACTGAAGGAGCAAAATGTAACGATAGTGGCTGGGCCTGCCCTGTCCATCTTGAGTGTGGAGGGGAATGGGATGACTCCCATGTCTGTTTCAGCTTTCACAAAGGCCACCCATCATTCAGGCCCAATAAAAAACAGTGCTTCTGGTGGAGCTGGTCGACCTAAATGGGGACACAGAAGACAGTCTCAATCCCATGAACCTAGTGAGCTTCCTCTCAAAAAAAAAAAAAAAAAAAAAGCCACTGAGGTTTCCCTTCTTACCAGATCTCTCAGTTTTCATGTCCGTATAGACAGCTGTCGACATAGGAACTACCAACTCCTTATTGTTTTACGTGCATGGAATCAAACTTGGACCTGGAGTGGAAGGAGAAGCATTAAGAAAGGCTCTTTCATGCTGTTTTCCTTTAGACTTTTCTTTTTCTGAATTTCTACAGCATGTCTTCTCAGCATTTTTTGAAAGTGGAGAGCATTAAAGGCCGTCTTGTTGCCTCTGTGGGAGAACTATCATAGTATTACTGTTCCACCTATCAAGAACATAGGTCCAAAGGATTTATAAATTTCACATTACATGGAGTTGGAGCACCTCTATGGCAAAAATAATGATTATGCATACCCAGGGGTGGGATCTTGTGACCACATTTCATAAACTTTTACATTCTGAAGCTTTCTCCATTGTTGACTGCAAAAGGCTGTCAAAAAACAATAAATTAAGCAATTTGTATACGAGGAAAAAAAAACAGAACCTGGAATAAGAGACAATACACTTTTGAGTCTCAATGAAAAATGCAAGTTTAGGAAGACCTTTAAGAGCACAAGAAAGGAGACAAAAATGTACAGGTGTCCTAAATCACCTGGTAGTATTAGGTGATAAAATAGAAGAGACAACTAAAAGCAACTTTCTATCAGAAAGTAAAAGATTCGAGGCCTTGTAAGTCTGCTTTTGTCAGGAGAGGGGAAAGCAAAGTTTTTTCCTAAAGTAAAAACAAAAACGAAGGACAGAAAAATACACGGAAGATAGACTACTGAATACTGAAGGAAATATCACTTATCTGACATTCTGAAAGGAGTGCTGGAGGATCACATCTGGAGCGAAGAGAGGCAAACAAGATCAGAGACACAAAAGGAAGCACAGTGCAGGACGGGAAAATTGGGAAACTCAAGATCATGAGAAGCATCAGAGTGAAAATTTGCCAGCTAGGCTCCACCAAGAGGATGGATAACCCAACCAGGGAGGCAGTACATGATTTAAAGTTATGTACTTACTATAAATATTAGATCTTCATGATACACATCCACCTACTTCAGCATCAGGATTTCTAGCCACAGGCAGCAGTGAATCCACTTCTCACTTTTGAGACTTCCATGCTCAAAACTCTTATTACTTCAATAATGCTCCACACCTTCTTCCATCAGTAGGTATATACTAGGGCACACTAAGGTAAACTAAATATACTCAAGGTTATTCTTCCAGAATTCTCTTCAGGTGACTATTTGCAATTGGACAAGATATGTTGAAGTAGACTGATATGGATCATAAATCTACAGTTATGATTACGTACATAAATGTTATCTTACATGACCAAGTCCATTTACTTAAACAAAATCAGATACTTGGCTTCTCTTCAGTATTATTACGACAAAATACCATGAAGGAATTTAGCCCAAGACCTGCACCTTGGTGTTATGTTATGCAAGTGTGCAGAAAAGGCCATACTACATCTGCACAGATAGATTAACTAATTTAGCTATAGTCTTAACAGAATATGCTTTTGCTTTACTTACCAAGATTTTTTATTATATTTTTCTATGGAAACTACAACAAATTAAGAGCCACCTTTTGAGAAAACAAGACATCTTTCCTGACCACCTTACGTTCTGCATAGATGCAGCAAACATCCTCTTCTGGTTTGAATATTAAGGAAAGAACACTGGCAGACAGAAAATTATTATGGTTAATCTTTACCATAAAGGCTAGGTCTGCGACCTGTACTTAATGACACTGGCTTTACGAGATGGTGTGTGTGGGGTGAGAGGGGTTTAGAAAAGATCCTGGAGTTCTAAAACCTTTTCAGCTAAAGTAACTGCAACAATGCATATGGCCGTACAAAAAAAATGAAAAATAAATTAAAAAAAAGGCTCAAGGTCATCCCTATCCAGTCACTTGAAGGAGTTTTTCTACCACAAAGTTAAAGGTCCCAAGGAGGTACAGATTCTTGGACAGGTCGTCTCATAATAAAAGCCCCATTTGAGGAAGGCCTTGAATTTTCTTTTAAATATCTTAAGGAAATATACCATCCTAGTTGGAAATTACAGACTGTTAATAAAAAAAAACATTTGTTAAAAACTGAAAAAAATGTGAGGATCATAGTTTGTAAGAACTTTCATACCACAAAATTTTATCCACTTGTTTCTTTAAATTTCTTCTGGTAGAGGACCTCTGAGCAGCTGTAAGACCCAAACCACCCTAAAATAAGGGTCCCTGGCTATCGGTAATATTGGAAAAAAACAGCTGAATCAAAGCAGGCAAGTAAATAATTTCAGCCAGTACATCTAAAAACCTTCATAAAAATCTTATGCATTAATTTTTTTTTTGGGGGGGGGGGGGGGGCAAAGAAAACAAGAGATCTGTTTACTGTACTGAAGGATCGACCTCCAAAAAGTGCACTGACAAAAAGAACTCATTTTAACACGGAAAAAGGGAAGGTGCCAAGAGTGGATGGCTGCCAATCTCAGTCCAACTGTTAATCAAGCAATAATGCCCAACAGTGTTTGTTATTGTGTAAATAATGCCCGGACCAAATGTGTTCCTAGACCTGATGCCAAAGGCAGAGGACTGAGCTTAGAGAATAGACACTTAATTACGGTATGTATATTTTTAATATTTTTGATGTAAAATAGTTCCTCCGTCAACTGGTTCAAACTTGCTGTAGTATAGTATATGCTGCCAAATCCTTGGGGGGGGGGTTGAAGTCCACGAATAAGGAATTTCAGACTATCAGCTCAACTAATCAGGAGCAAATCTGAAATGAATCTGGGACAAATCCAGAAGTAAATCGGGGACACTTAAAATATTAATTCACATTCTGTTATACTGTCAATGTCTCATGTTAACAGAACTAATAACACACTTTCTGAAAGGAAACAATAGACTATTACGTGTAATTCAACACATTTTCCCAAAAATGACCAGTTTTAGTTGGGATTAAGGGAGCCAAGAGCTAAAACTGGAGACAAAACCAGGGGTGTCCCTGAAGAGATAGGTATGGACTTCATACGCTCCAGAAAATGCACATCAACAAATCCTGTCATTATAGCAACTTTATAATTTTTATACAGCAATATTTAAACTCTGTCCATATTTTTGAGCCTTTGTCCTATCTAGACTTGCTGAGCTAAGAGGTTCAAGGGTATGAATACCTCTTAAATTTTAAAAGAGCTGCAGCCACTGTTCACACACACACACACACACACACACACACACACACACACACACACACACACACACACACACACACACACACACTTCCACTTTCCTGCAAGTAAGCACCCATAGATTAACACTTGGAGGACTAATGAGAGTCCTTTAAGTTTGAGGATAAACATTTTCTCAAAGTCAAAGTAATGGATACAGTGGCAGACCAGAAATGGCTGACAAATGAGCTTTAACAGAGGAGCATGCCAGACCATAATTAAGCAGATTACACAAATAATCAGTTGAAATGCCTACCAAGAGGGTGCTTGCTCATTGCTGTGACACCTAAGAAATTATATTTTCCACTTTGCAACACAAGATTTTCTAGTAGTGGGGTTTTCTGGCTTCATGCAAAACAGAGCATCCTCAGAAAACGAGCGCCTAAAATGAATCAAAACCCCATCACCCAGTCAACTGTAGGGTAAGAAGTTGAGGGTGAATAGAAAGCTCAAATCCTGTTTGATTAGATTTATTCTGAGATCTTGTGTAGGACCTTTGGCAACACAAAGGGAAAATGCACACAGGAATATCCCTTTCCAAGGCACGACATTCAGCTTCCAGGTCAGAGAACTTCGCACTCAGAACTTCAGTAGCAGTCTGCACAGGGTGGGGGTGGGGGGGGGCAAAAAGGTCTACTTAAAGAGTACCCCACCAATGAACAATGTCCAGGAAACCCTCTCTGTGAAGCATCCATTCATGAGAATCGGCTCAGACTGTCACGGCATTGAGTTTTGAAGGAATAGACTGCCATTCTCCATCAATTGATTCTTCAGCCAAAGCCCCATGCTACATGAGGTAGTCTGCAAACACATTAAGACTTTGATCCTCATGTTTATGTACCACATGACAGTGGTGCGGTTTCTGAAAACTCTTGAGTGGACCAGAGTCCAAAGGTAATACATAGCCTGAAGTCAGGCAAGACCTTTAAACTTCCTTGACAGATGTGCTCTTTTACATTCTGCAATGATCAGACCCACCCCCCGCCCTCAGGACTCTGAAGTTGAAACTAGCATCCCAGGCTAGATCTGAAGGATCTGTAAATAGCTGAGTGTGTGTGTGTGTGGGGTGGGGGGGGGGGGGGCCTGGATTGCGAGATATCTTGTTGATCCATCACAGAAATTCTTTTCCTTTGATAAGGTAAGAGAGTAGTGGGAAAGTACAGAGGGTAACCATGCTGTATCAATTTTTAGATACCAGTGGAACCTCCTCATATGGGGCCTGGCATAAGATAACCATGAAATAATGGGTGCCACAAGCCTCAGGGCTCTCTTGCCAAGAAAGAAGGTACTGAAAGAAAGTAGTCAGAGACCTTGGGACAGTAAGGGCCTGAATCCTGCACCCCAAGAAAATCTTATCCTGAGAAGCATCCAAACTGACTTCTTTAGATGGAGTGTGAAGCTAACACTGAAGCAATGTGATTTCTAGATCCTGCAAAAAAAAAAAAAAAAAAAAAAAAAAAAAAACTGCTTAGAGAGGGCCTGAATAAGAATGTTATCAGGACAGGAAAAAATGTGAGCACTGTGAAGTTTGCAAAAGGCTATAAGAGTCTAGACAAAGCCCTCAGTGATGCAGAAAGACCAAATGGCATAGCAGAGTCCTGATAACGCAAGGAAGATAAACTGTAAAAAATCCTGAAGACAGGGTATATAGGGGGGATATGTAGATATGCAGCCTTAAGTTCCAGAAAAGTCTGAGAAAAAGCACAGGGAATACAGGCTGAAGAGTTATCATTCTGAAAGAAAAGCACAGGGAATACAGCACTCATTCCTGGGAATGAAAAACATCCTTGAGCAGAAATCTTTGCCCCTGACAAACAGATACTGGCTGATCAGTACCTTGCGCTTAGAAGTCCTAAAGAAAATGAGGAAAAATGAGACAGCTGGCAAGGTGGGGAGATAGAAGAGGCTGTTCTGATTTGTTGCCAAACGGGAAAAGAGTTAAACTTTGGGAAAAAGAGGAATCTGGTTGAGAAGGACCGTCAAAAAGTGGACTAGTCCTGAAAGACTTCTGTCCCCCTTGAAATGATTTTTTTTCCTGTGAAAATAAGACTCTTACATGGACTTTTACCCTTTAAAGGCTGCTTAGAATGTTTACGTACAAAAGAACCTGCTTTACAGGGGGTAATCCCTTTGACCATTTGGAACAGGTGATCAGTTTAAAATATTGCATGACCTTTTGTCTTGTAAAGTGTGAACGAGATCTGCAGCAGCACAGCCAAACAGACTCTGGATATCTAGAGGCGAATCTAAATTTCACCTCAAACATCCTCTGGAAGGGACTGAAGCCAGGAATATCTTCTAATGACTGACCCTGACAGCTGTCCTAGATGAAACAGCAGCATAATGGCTGCATTTAATCGAATGGCTAGCTAATTGCCAAGCAGAACACAGTAAGGAAAAAGTTGGTTTTAGAATCGTACTCTGGCATGTCCGCCAACACTCCCATCCAACCAGGTTGGCAAGGAGAGTAAGCACATATCCAATCATGCATGTCTAATAATGGATAGCTCTAAAAGCAAGCAGTGATGCACACCTTCTTACTATACCTATCCATGGCTCTACTATCCTTTTCTGATAAGAATTTGGAAAAAGCAAGTGACTTAGTGGGCTTACCATTTGAGAGAAATTACAGGAGAACCTCACTGGATTTTTAAGAGCAGTAGGCGGACACAAGCAAAGCAAGTGTCAAAGGGAGCTTCCAGAACAAGAAAAATGCAGGTCTACAGAAATCAAATCTGTAGATCATCATAGTTATCACTTTTGGATGCGACTTTTGACAGCTTTCTCCCTGAAAATGTTCCAGGATTTCAACAGTATCCCCAAAAGAAATTTCTTCCACTAGAGAATCAGGGTGAACAGTAATCTACCCTACAGAGTCAAAAGTAAGAGGCGAGTGAAGCTGGGAGAAATAAGCTAAAGGATCCTCCCAGAATCCAAACCCTTACCAGATGAAGTATCCATGGTCCTTTTGGAGAGGATGGAAGAACAGGAGAAGGAACCGACAAACCTTAAGGAGGATTCAAAGACATGAGGGGCTGTAAAAAGACAGAGCAGAAGCTTGGCACTCCTTATGGGGATCCTTAACAAGAGCAACATGCCTTTTTTTTGAAAATCTGCCCTGACAAACGAGAGGTTCCAAATTCAGTCTTACTTCTATGAGGGAACCTGGTATTTCCTCCTTTACTAGATCTGTGGAAGCCACCTGGGCCCTTCAAAAATTACCAGCAGCAGTTTCCCCTTCTCATCCTCAATGGATGTCAGCTCAGCCTCAGAGGAAATGTAAATGGCATGTCCTGTGTTGGCCTCCAACTGGGTAATGACGACAGTGGCAGGCACTAGAACTAGACATTTCTCAGTCTCTTCATCTGAACCTACAGAGATACCTGGCACAGGTTGGACAGCAGAAGCTTCCACTTGTAATTTCAACTTTTTTCATTGGCTGCTGGATGTCTGGGTGGATAGGTGGGCTTAGAAGCCACTGTCCCTTGAAAAAGTAGATTAAGTTGCAGGTTTTCTAAACAAAGGGAAGAAAGAGGGCTACACAGGGTCTTAGGAATAAAGATCTGGTAAATATCATTGTTTATGGCCATGATCCACAACTAAACAAAAAAAGCCACTTCATGTCTATCCTTATGGTGAATCTTAACCCACATTCTCATTTTCCCTTCTTGGATGAAAAGTACCTATAAATAAAACCAGCAAAAAAAAAAAAAAAAAAGAGTCCCCAAATGGGTACTTCTCAGCCTTTGACTACAAGAACTGCTTTGAGACAACACCTTCAGACCACATTCAAAATGCTATGTTCCGACTGGCAGCAAAAAATAGTTCTAAGAATTTGGCACTCCTACATCACTTGTATACCATACACCACAGATGCAGATATTCATGCCCCCTATGTCAAATGTAAGGCCCCAGGCTTTGGTATGCTGGCTGGACGTACGGCTATCCCTACTTTAAGGAATACTGCAGCCATTAACGAAGGACATCTAGCAACACAGTGGCTTTCCATCTCACACCGTTACCATTTCAAGGGGGAAAATCTCCTACTCCTTTCAACTACAATATAATCATGATACTTTTTTAAAAATTATGTTTACTTCAGAGCTAGTTAAAATTCTCAATTTTGTTTCCGAATCTTTTATTCGATAAAGACAGATCAAAACCTTTCAAACCTTGCATCAAAAAGGCTTCTTAAACTGCTCCGATGTACACCTTGCAATGCCATGTCACATGTAAATTCCAAAGTAAAAAGTAAGGGTTATTCGCGCACGCACAAACACCTGACTAGAAAGTTGACTGGAACAAGATTAGCCCTAGATGCTTGAAAACTCCATGTACTGGAACCTCAAGTTTAGAACGTCGATAAACTGTTTTACAGGTGGACAAGCCCCCTAACATCCTCTACCCTCCCAATTAAATATACCAATATCAAGACTGCACTATAGTAGAGAAAGGGCATAACCCCAATACCTGCTATAGTGCGATCTTGCACAACCACCCACAGCTACAGTTTATTCTTCAGTTGCGAAACCCAGAGAGCTTAAATTACTCAGTCTTGTGAGAGTCAGTGTTCTGGTAACTCTACCTTCTCAAGTAGGCCTAGATATTCAATTGTGCCTTGCTGAAATTGCACATCTGCAAGAAAGCACTTGATTTGTTATCTAGATTAATGAGAAAGCTTAAAAAGGGCCATTAACGGTCAAAGGTGCATAAAGCTTAAGCACTTCTGCAATATTAGAAGTGTGAAATAACCCTATCTTTTTGATTTAGTGTAATCAGCAAGTTGCACGTACTACAGATGCAGTTATGAAGTGCTTTTATGTTTACTGTTGTGTGACTGACTGTGCTACTCTTTTTTTTTTTTTTTTTTTTTTTTCGTATTTTGTGCTGGTTGGGCGACGGTTACACTCCAGCTTAATGATATATCACACAAGGCAGACTCAGACAGGATTATAAAGCTCTTACAGCCTTGAATGCTGCAATACAGGTCATGCTGCCCCACAAAGAAAACTAAAGCAATGCAGGAGTGAAGTGTAACAGCTTTTAAAATTGCTAATCTGAAAGGTACGCATCACGCCACTGTGTGCTGTACAGCTAGGCATACCACAGTTTTAAAAGCTGTAAAACACTTTCTGCTCCTACATTTCCCTTCTTGCCAGCTCTGTACATGAGGGCACCCACAGTGCCATGCACTACAAAAAGAATGTTAAGGGAACCCAACCATAACTCCCTAGCTAGGATTTTACAACATATTTCCTCTCATTTTGAATGTTATGACGATGGGTTCCAACTGGCTCTTTCACCTACATCATATACTTCCTCAGGAACAGAAGCAATGTAGCACCCCTTGTGTTTTTTCCCCTCCCTCTCCCAGGCTTTCAAATGAAAGCGCTACAATATGACAAATACCACCAAGTGAAATTAGAGAGATGTTTAAGCTGTGTTTTGGTGACCTAAGTACTTGTGTATGTAATTACAGCTAGCCCAACAGTAAAGTCACAGCATTTAAGTTCTATCCCATCTACCGAGATAGCATTTCCACAGCAGTCTTGTATTCCCCAGGAAGGCTTTATCTAAACTTATGCTAGTGGTCTATTGAACGTTCATAGGTGCACGAGGAACATGCACACAGTCAGCATTAACCAAGCACTTTAGCAAACCGATAGTCACTATAACAATTTGTAAATAATTTTATCACACTGAAATACATGCATCTGCTTCAAACAAACAGACTACATACAGTTATCCAAGAAGTAGCTACACTGTATTAGATTTTCAAGAAGTCATTGTAAGTATATTTGCACACACAACTGTATCTACCTTATTCTACGAAGGCTACTGAAATAGCAAGAAGGTTAGCTGTGTCAGACCTTGCCTTTCCTTGGAACTGAGCAGCCAATGTGCTCGGTGAAATCATGGGTCGTGCACCTTTGCGAACTCAGACATCTAGCACATTTTCTCTCTCTTACATTGCATGTCCACATGTACTCTTGCATTATTTGGTCCTCATGCACAGATCTTTAAATAACTTAACTGCATTACTTTAGCCAACAGGAAAAAGGCTGACCGTTATAAATGCTGGACTGTGTCAATGTTCTTAAAAGATTAAATCCTTTGGATGAAAAGTACTGTTTGAGAGATGTACAACGTGTACAAGTTTTTAAAGTAAAGAAAAATGTATTGCACCTGTGAATACTGGTAAACAAGCCGATGCTGCAGAATATGGACTTCAAAGGAATATGCCAAATTATAATCAAAGCAACCTAAAATGGACAGGAATGGGACGGCTTAACTGATCAAACCTTCTGATGCAGTCCAAGAAAAATACTTCTATTTCTGAAATTGAAATTTTCAAGGCTATTCACCTATGCAACAGTTGGCGGAATCAAAATTCTATCCTTCATGCTGACACTCACCATTTTGGACAATAAGATGCAAAACCCTGCCCTGCTGTTTGATCAGTGAGGATAATATAGAGGTGCTAACCATGATGGGCAAGTGACAAGTCTCACTAACAGAACATCACTGTTGCCCTGATCAAGAAACCCCTATTAGGAAACTAATAAACAAAGCCAGTCTAACCCTTATCACAGGAAAAAGGATGAAAAAAACATATTAAAAGGTCCAAGGTCATTTGAAAGAAGGAAAAAATCCATATCCTTCAATTTCTTCAATGTACTGGGGAGAAAATAAGGATTTGATAGTCTACTGCAACACCACATACACCTGTGGAAAGGGCCATCTTTATAGGATCCTCTAAAAGGTGCATGGAACTCTTCTGCTCATGGGCCATTTTTTTTCCTTCTGTTCAGCCAGTCCACAGGAAAATGGATATCATATCTGGCATCTGACGCAGGTGTACCAGACATTTGCCAATGGGGACATCCCACATGGTCATTTACTGATTCTACAGTTAAAAAACATGAATTGCTGAAAGATGGAGGTTGAACTCTAAATCCATTTCCCACACTCTGACAGCTCATTTGCACTTTTGCAAAGATTTAGTCACTTGTTTTTGTGCCATATCACTATAGTACTGCCTGGTCCAACCTGTTCAAATCCTGGCTGAAAGTTTTCTTCAAACACTGGCACAGCCCTGTGCATTGCTTTAAATTTGTTTAAGCCAATATGGACATGCTGCTGGCATCAGTTACTAAACACTGGATGCACTGGTGAAGGAGGTTCCAGAGGCATAATCCAAAAAACAAGCTTGCTAAACAAACTGCTGCAGGTGAAAGTGCCATTACAATAATATGTTTATTACATTATGTTCACCACAAGAATTCTTTAAAATGTAAAGAAAGGGAAGCCATTTCCACCACAGCTCTGGCTACTACACAGATTTCAAATACATCACCAACGTCTCTTCATATAATGTCTTGAGAGAGAATGAGGAACATGCAAAATGCATACCCCTTACCTCGGTTCTCCTACTGTACTGCTGCTGGACAAAGGCCAAAATCTGTTAGGACGATGAAGCTACACTTGCTAGTACTGTGAAGGGAAATTTTTTCCTTGGGTAGGAAACTGTTTTTGGGATAGTCAGAAGACTACCAAGTTAATGTTTTTTATTTTATACATTTCATAACTTACACAATTTACATTTATATAAAAGTAATCAAACAGTTAACAAGTTCATGCTTACAAACATACTTCACATATCATATAAACTAAGAAACATTACATAAATTGATCAATTCCTGCAATCATCCAAGAAACAGGTAATCAGACATTTATATAAATGAAGACAAACCACACCAACACAATCCTAGTTGCAATCAAAAACATAACAAACCATACTGACACTCCCAGTTGCAAATATTACACATCACTTATAATCTACCTAATCATTTTCGGTCAAACATTACATAGCTCATTTTAAGTCCTGTCTTCTTTTAAACCTCACTCCTCTCCTGTATGTATTGTTTCCACAATTCACATTTTTTC
>NC_056725.1:1438737752-1438741894 GCF_019279795.1 Protopterus annectens
GAAATGTACGTCTGATGAAGCGGAAGTTGTCTGTCCGTGAAAGCGCTTACGTTCTACATTAAATTTCTACCTGCTACCTGGTGGTGCTGTATTGCGTTCTTGAAGGGAGCTGTTATTTCAGTTTGTGGTTATTTGTTGAACGGATTAGTGATATGCTCATTGGCTTGGAGTGACTTTGAAACGTTACCTGAAGAATTGCTCATTATTTGAGATAGCGTTGCCTGCTTGAAAGCCGACAGCACGTTGTTTGAGACAACGCTGTTTTTTAACAACATCGACTACGCTGTTTCTGTTCATCGCGCTGTTCCTCTACACTTGGGGCTGATTTGTTGTGTTTATCTTTGTGGCAAGGACTTGTTTTTATTCATTTTGAACTGGGAGATCGATACATGGAGGAAACAGCAGTTAACAAAAGGGCTGAACAAGCGAATGCCCAAACTGAATCTACCTCGACCAGTCGTCTACGAGGGGTTCTCACTGAAGGAGTCAACCCATTGCTTACGATGGACATTTCGGCACCTATACAAGGTAATACGATTAACATTGATAATGAAGTGCTGGTGAGGCAGTTGAAAAGGGACATTGAGAACAATATGTTTAAATTTAAGCGTCTTCAATGTCAACGCTTCCATTTGGAGGCTAGTTTACAGTGCAAAGTCATCCCTAGGGGTCTAAGGATCCTTAATATGCCCACGTACGGCAATACATACCCTGAGTTACTCATACAATGGCAACAAATAAATCTGAAAGCCAGCATGGCTTATTTACAACTACTTTTGGATTATTTCCATCTGATAGAGAATGACTTGAAGAACCAAGTGATTGAACAACAGCGGCAATTGGCTGGTTTATGTGGCATTGAACTGGCTGAGATTTATATACATGAGCTTATAGACAGGGTTGTGCGATATGAGAGTAATCTCCTTTTACAGAAAAAGAAGAAACTACTAAGGGATAAAGATGACTTTGCTAAGAACAATGTATTTATGTGGCCTAAGGCAGTTAATAACACTAATAATTTGCCTAGCCGTACACATCACAGAAAATCTAATAATACTCCTAATAAGGGTGTTACAAAGAGATCTGTGAATGAATCTACTGGGATGAATGGCATTGGTGTCCCTCTAGACCAGCGTAATACTAGGTCTGAAGAGACTGACTTATGTGAGTTGGGTACAACGGAAGTAAACAGGTTATGTGATACAGCGTTGAATGAAGCTGCCACACCTGGCTTGGTGACCTCGGTATATTTTACACCAGCTGAAGATTTATCAGGTCCCTCCATTATTGAGAATGATGGCTCAGCTCGTACCAGTACGGTTGTTAGAAGGAAAATACAACTGGACAAATTGTCGAGCGGTAAGCCTAATAGTAGGCCTGAGGAAAAGGATTTTCCTGCTGTTCCTTTGCCCATCAGACCAGGCAGGAAGAGGTCTATAGAACAAGACTTTGTGAGGGGGGCCAAACGCAGAGACCACTCGTTGGAGAACCAAGGCTATGCCAACAAGAGAACTTGGACTCAGGGTCATTAGTGTGGAACATCTCCTGTCATGTTCTAACTATTGATGAGTTGAATGTTCTTAATAGAGGCTTGAATTTTGTTCCCTCTATGTCTATGGATATTAGTGATGCTTTATTGGCTGTGAGGTTATTTGCACGTAATGTGTCCCTCAAACTCTTGTTCAATGACACTGTACAGTCTGACACTGAGAATTTTAAGAGGAAGAGTTTATATAACTCGCACTTACCGGCTAACTTAGAGGTTTTTCTCAAAGCCGTTGAAAATGATCTGTATGATAATTTTCAAAGTTCTTTTTGTAATGATATGGTTAATTTAAGTGAAGTTGAGATGAGAGCTTTGTCTGACCTTAAATTGAATGAAAATATTATTATACGTCCAGCTGATAAGGGTGGACTTGTTGTTGTCATGGATAGGGTGTACTTGTTGTTGTCATGGATAGGGTGTACTATGTACAAACCATGTTGGATATGCTGAATACTGAAGCATATGAACCCATGCCCCTTGGTAAGGTGGATTTGGTATTATATGATGTTCATAAAATGCTTGTTGAATGTAAACATTTGGGTTTGTTAACAAATGATTTATTCAATTATTTCGGTGTTGAACATCCTTTGATACCTCGTATCAATGGACTACCTAAGATTCACAAAAATTCTAAGTTACCACCCTTTAGACCCATAGTGGCTGGTTCTGGTTGGGTCACGGAACCGATCTCAATTTATCTGGATCACAAACTTAAGATGATTCTAGCTCATTTTGACTATGTATTGAAGGACACTGGACATTTCCTGAGAGAGCTTTATGATTCCATGATGGATTTGGGAGATACCACTGACATACTATTAGTTACTATGGACGTGGTTTCACTCTTTACCTGTATACCAAATAGAGAGGGTGTAGATTTGGTTAGGCACCTTATATTAGACTTTATGACTGACACTGAAGCAGATTTCATCTGTCTCTTGCTAGAGACGGTTTTGGAAAACAATGTTTTTCTGTTTCAGGATATTTGTTATAAACAGACAAGAGGTGTAGCGATGGGCACTAGTTGTGCCAACACCTATGCCAATTTGGTTATGGCGGCCTGGGAGAGAGAGGTTTTTCTTATGCATCCTAGGATCGTCTTTTATAGACGGTTCGTGGATGACCTCTTTTTCCTATGGAGGGGAAGTAGTACCCTTTTAACTGGTTTTGTAGAGCATATTAACAATCTGGCTGGTTTCTTGAAATTCACCATGGAATTTTCACATCATGAAATCAACTATTTAGATGTGACTGTATATCGTGATCAACACAAGTATTCAACCAAAGTCTTTAGGAAATCTTGCTATAGACCGGCATTTCTATATAGGGATAGTACGCATGTACCGAAGGTGTTTGATAACATCGTGAAGGGACAAGCCCTCAGAATGTCCAGACTTTGTTCTGATGATGGACAGACTTTGTTCTGATGATGGACAGTTTGAACAAGAATTAATTAATTTACAGCATAGTTTTATTAATAGAGGCTACTATGAGAATGAAGTGAGGGCCATTTGCTCTGATACATCTAAGTTCAGGCACACTAGGGGTAAACCCTATTACTCCGAAAGAAGTGAGACAACTAACAATAAGTTGAATACATATTCTAAGACAGCAGTGACTCTTCCATATAGTAATAACATTGCATTGGTCCAACAAGTGATTATGAATAACTGGAACATGCTTCTAGTTGACGATAGAACTAGAGCAATTGTTGGCAATTGTCCAACGTATGTATATAAAAATCTATAGAACCTTAAACAGCAGCTTTGTTTTCCTAATCTGAGTTTAACTAATGAAGTAGGTTTATCAACATTGAATGTTGGCACTAAGAAATGTGGCCTTTGTGCACAGTGCCACAGTATAGATGAATCTAGGTATTTTAAACATCCGGATACGGGTAGGCTATGGGCAATTCGTTGCAGCTCTAATTGTGGAACTAGGAATGTTGTATATGTTGCCCACTGCAAGATTTGTTTTAAGTTCTATGTGGGTAAGACGAATAGAACTTTGAGAGAGCGTATGAGGGATCATTATTATTGCCTTACCAGAGGGGAGACACACAGTGCTTTAGCAAAACATTCGCTTTCCCTAGGAGTTGAACATGAGTTCCTTTTCCAGGTAGTGCATGTACAACAGGTTAATGTTAGAAGGGGTGACATTATTAATTCAACAGAAGCAGCTGAATCGAAGTGGATACTTCGATTAGCAGCACACAGGGGCAGGGGGTTAAACGAGTGTGTTCCCCTTAAACCCATCCTTAAAGCTAGAGCAATTAAGTGATTTCTATGTCTAACTGCTATGGGTTTACTGATTTACTACGTATTTATGCAGTTCATTACAATCTGCATTTGTTTTATTGATTTTAATGAAGTTTTAATGAGAGTTTTTGCTGTCAATTAACATTGTTTTATTATTTAATTGATGTTAGTTGTGATGTATTTAAGTGGTATTAGTTTGAATTTTGAAACGTACGTCTGATGAAGCGGAAGTTGTCTGTCCGTGAAAGCACTTACGTTCTACATTAAATTTCTACCTGCTACCTGGTGGTGCTGTATTGCGTTCTTGAAGCGGGAAGCTTGTCTTAGTTCCGGTTTTT
>NC_056725.1:1438742394-1438761244 GCF_019279795.1 Protopterus annectens
GGCATTTTGTGAAGACCCTGGGCGCAGTAGATAAGCCAAAGGGCAGTGCAGAGAATTGGTAATGCATTGAGCCAGCTATGAATCTGAGGCATCTTCTGCAAGATTGTCTGACTGGGACATGCAGGTATGCCTCTTTGAGGTCCAAAGTAACTAGCCAAGTCTTCTTGCCCAGCATGGGTAGAAGTTGCTGCAGTGTCAACATTTTGAATTTTGGAACATCCAGGAAGGTATTTAGAATAGACAGGTCCAGTACTGGTCTCCAGGCTTTGTCCTTTCTGGGTAACAAGAAAAGTCTTGAGTAAAATCATTGCCCCTGTTCTGTGGTACTTTTTGAATAGCCCCTCATGTCCAGGAGAGCCGAAATTTGTTTTTATGCCTCTGCCCATTGATTTTGTGGCAGGTCTGGCATTTTTGACCTTGGTAGGGTGTGAAAGTGGAACCTGTAACCCTGAGAAACAATATTCAGTACCCATTTGTCCTGGGTGATCATGTACCATTTTTGTGAGAAAAGTGCTAGTTTCCCCCCTAAGGGTGCTGTCAAAAGGTAAGAGCTTGGCATTTGTAGAGGAAGTCATTGGGACTGTTTCCTATAAGGTTGCGATTTGTCTTCTCCGCCTTTGGGGGCTGAAGCACCCCATTTGTTTAGGTCTGTATGAGCCTTGGGGCTCAGATCTGCCTCTTGGGCGTCTGTATCTGCCTATTTGTGGCCTGTCTGACACTGGAAAGGACCAATTTTTAGAAGGCCAGTTCCTGCTAAATCTAGGTGGCTGAACCTGTAAGAAATCCTTTACTGTCTGCATTGATTTTACTTTATCCTCCATTTTCTTTAACACCTCTTCTGCCTTAACACCAAACAAAGTATCATGCTGTAATGGAGCATCCAATAATTTTGTTTTAACATGATCAGGTAAAATCTGTTCTTTTAACCAAGCATGCCTTCGAATGACAGAACCTGTAACTGTGGCTCTGCAAGATGCCTCTAATGAATCAAACCCACATTGCAAAGTATGCTTTCCCACTTGTTCAGCTGCATGCAATAAATCCTGCATTTCCTTGTTCTCAGGACATTCAGAGCTTGTAAGCATTTTCTGTTTTAGCAAAGACATTAGGTATTGTTGATATTTAAGCATGTGAAACTGGCAGTTTAAAGCCCTTACAGCTAAAGTAGCAGAGGTGTAAACTTTTTTCCCCCCGTCTGTCCAGTGCTCTAGAATCCCTATCAGAGGGAACTGGGTTTTTAGCAGTGGAAGCCTTGACCCCTTTGGGACCCTGAGAAAGTTTCTGGATCAGCAGCAGGGTTTTAATAAAGAAATTTATGAGAATCCGGAACCCTGTAGTACCTATCTGGCTTAACCGGTTCAGGTGGTAAAGAATCAGAAGTCAAACTGGATTCCGGAAAAACATTATCAACAATATCTAGTACAGGGGGGATAGCAACAGGCCTGTGCTGAGGCAATAAAAGAAAGTCTCTGAGCCTTTTCTTGGATTCTGAATAATCCTGGCTCTCCCAATGGAAATGTTCCCTCATGGTGTGCAGGGTTTCCCCAAAAGAGTAATCCTCAGGAGGAGAGGCTGAAGGGATAGATTCTTCAGCATCAGAGTCCTCACAGGGAGGAAAAGAATATCCCTGGTCTGAAGAGGAATTAGAAGAAATAGAAACCTGGTCAGAGCAGTCATAGTCAGTGTCTTGCCTAGGCCTTTTATCAGGAGGGAGATGGGAGCCCCTAATCAAAGTAATTAGGTCTTCGGCCATTTTAAGCATCTGTTTCTTTGGCATGGATGACTGTCCAAGAGAATGTTGTACTTGTTTCTTTGTCTTTAGAGGTGTTTTAGACTTTGCCTTGGCTGCTGAAGAGGTCTTGATAGTAAGCTGTGTAGGTCTGAAAACACCCTCAGAAGCAGATGTCTGCTCAGCGGCTCCGAACCCATCTGAGGGAAATTGTTTCCGTAGGCCCAATACCTTGAGTTTCCAGAGGCCTAGCTGTCTCCACGTGGGAGTCGGAAGCAGCCTGTGGCTCTGAGGTAGCAGGTGTCAGGGGCTGCGAAAGCACCTCACTGAAAACCGGCGACTGGCCTACAAGAGGCTTTGTCTGTTTTGGACCTCGGATGGCTGTCTTTCTTTGTCCTTGCGCTTTTTATGGACTCCGGTGGTCTGTTCCGACGTTATTATATAGTTAAACTTTCGGCCAAAGTAATGAAAAGCAAAATTGAACCAACGCTTAATAGTGCGTTGGTTGAATCTAGCACAAAACCCTAGAACTAGCAACGTCGTGGTCAGGGCCTAGGCAAGGAATACAGTAAGAATGAAAATCCTTGTGAGGTATTTGCTTCCCACAAGAAATACAATTGTTAACTTTTACTGACATCCGACTGGAGCAAGAAAAAGTTTCCCCAACGGGGTACTTAGCTTTATTGAAGACTTCGGATCTGAAATTCAAATTTGAAAATCTCAGGAGTCGGCCGACCAGCACTTGCAACCTGCTTTTGCTTCAGGCACCGTGCGGCAAGAAAGACTGAAGAAAATGGCGTCAGCTGCATCTTTTATACCCCTGGTGCACTGACGTCAGGGAAGAGGCGACAGCAACCGACACCGGACTAGGACTTTGGAATTCAAGCCGACTACGGGTAGCCTGCCAGCAGGATAATCCAAGTGTAATGACTGCAACAGTGAAACACGATGAACATCAATAGGTACAGGTGACTGGCATTTTTTACTCAAGACAGCAGTCATGAAATTGTCTGTTTTCTACATCAACTCTGCATTTAACTTTATTCTGGCTTGCAGCCATGACTTATTACAAACTCTTGCAGAAAGTTATTACTGTTTACAGACTAAGTTATGAACAAGAAAGAAGAGTACTTCCACAGCTAAAATAAGAGGAGTGTGCAACTGCAGTCAATTAGGTAAGTAAGCACGTGTTGGAAAGTCTGCATGACTGGACAAAGGCAAAGTAATTTTTCATTTTTTTTTAAACTTTTTTGGTTACTCTGAGGCCGGATGGCGTTGCGTGGAGGCTCGGATTTGGCCCCCAGGCCAGATGTTGTGCACCACTGTTATACACAGACCTGAAGTCTAGGACGAAAGTGATCTTTACTAACAGTAGGTTATGGAAATAGAATACGTTTTTTACAATGGATTATTTGCATGCAAAGTGTATATGTATACATTTATATATATTTTTCGACTGCCAAATGGTCTAAAGTTTATATATTTCCAGCCATGAGTATACTGTCTTGGATAACATCATAAACTTAACCTGGTTAAATAAGAGGTATCACATCATTATTCATTTTATTTATAGTACATAAAAGTTATAATATTAGGACAGCTACTAAGCAGGGAAGCACCAGCTCAAATGTCACACTGATGGGGAAGGGATGTGAATTTAACATGTATACCAATAACACTGTTTTACAGCACAATAAACCACTCCCTTGTCTGATATATATATATGTTAGAAAGCTTGTGAGGAAATTACTCTATTTTACTTGGATCGCTTGTCTGTGTACGTAAAGGATTTCTGACTGGAAATTGTCTACCCTGCTTGGATTATTTAGTAATTCTGTATATTTCAAATTATATATTTATTTATTCATTTACTTATTTATTTTTTGTTTACTTAGGACGAGTTTAAGTTTGCTACTTCTATCATTATTTGATCTGATTAATATACAAAAATTAACTAGCTATATACGGATTGAAAATCTTCCACAGAGAAGTTTCTTGCGGTACTTTGTACAAGAAGCCAGGCTAAAGCCAAAGGCCAAAAGTCATAGCAGTGTGCCTAAAATCACAACAGCTGACAGGTATGGAATTTGGTGAATAACCAGAAAGTAAAGAAAATTCCAAAGGGCAATGTGGTGAACTAGAAATGCAATGTTTCAAGTTAGGAACCCAAGGGATTTCAAGTTAGGAACCCAAGGGATCTCATGTGTTCTTTGTATACAGGGATGTGAAGTAAGTGGCCTTCATATCTATTGTGACTATGTCTACAAAAAACAGTAACTGGTGTGCGTGTGTATGGTCCTACTTTAAAAATAAATAAAAATATTACCATAAACAGAATGTTTTCAATTGCTAACCCTTCTACAGAGCAGGAACTCTGGTACGCCCTTGTCCCTTATCCAATGAACTCAATGCCAATGGAATCCATGAATTAGTTCAGAACTGGGCCTGCCAAGAAGATGAGGCCTAATAACATCAGAAGCATTTCCATAAAGGGTGGAGGATAGAATAGTTATGTAAAATCTTACCATAACCACAGATGTCCTCTTCAATGCTGCAGTGTTCATAACCTTTGGGATTCCCCACCTAGGTGACCCCAACATCTGGCCAGTATAAAAAAGACTTTTGCTACTGCATGGTACGTGTGATGTTGCACATAGCTCAGTAGCCTACATAGGCCATAAAGGAGATGTCGGCACATACCATTCCTCAGACCTGAATGCCCAAGTCAGAACACCAGTCGAAGGATATGAGATCATCATCCAGCAAAGAATAAGTATCAAGGGGGTAGGAGGGAGGGATAGAATAATGCAACATGGAAAATAAGCATATCTACGGTTATGGCAAGATTTTACACAACTATTCTATGTCCTTCTACTCCCATGTTGCAGTATTCATAACATTTGGGAGAGTACCAAAGCTCACTGAAGGGAAAGGGTGGCTGGAGCAGAGGAAGTTTCTAGGAAACCATGCAAGTTTGCCCAAGCAAATCATGCTCTGGACTTGGAAATAGTGTCCACTTTGTAATGGCTAGTGAAGGTAAGGACAGAGGACCAAATGGCCACTTCTAGAATAGATGCAGGGTCCAGGCCTTTGAAGAAAGTCCCTGAACAGACTACTGCTCTAGTGGAGTGAGCCTTTACAGAGGTAGGCAGAATCTTCCCACGGGAGATGTAAATAAAAGAAACTTTTAGAAATCCAATTATATAGTTTGTTTGAAGATGGTTTCCTTTCATCCCAGGGCACAATGCGAAAGCCTAACTACTGTTCAGACTTCCTAATGGACTTGGTTTTGACCAGATATAATCTGAGTTGTCTGTGCACATCCAAGGAGTGAAGGACCCTTTCAGGTTTTTAAGGTTAGGAAAAAAGGTGGGCAGATGGATGGATTGGTTAAGGGACAAGTCATTAATCATCTTGGGCATGAAGGAAGGGCTAGTAGAGAGAGATAACCTATCCTTGTGGAAAGAGGATGGCAAGCCATAAGGGCTTGGAGTTGAGACTCTTCTAGCAGAAGTGATGGCTACTAGCAGAACTGTTTTCCCAAGTAGAAAATTTTAAAGCTGCTGCTCCTACTGGCTCAAAGGGAGCTTGAGTGAGTTTTTCCAGGACAAAATTTAGATCCCAGACAAGAGGGACATGTTTCCCGGAAGGTCTAATGTGAAGGACACCTTTAAGGAAGAGCTTAGCTTCTAATCTAGAAGCTAAAGGAGGAGTTAAAGGCAGACATGCTGAAATAGCTGAAAGATGTGCTTTAACAGTAGAGTAGCCAACCCAGACTTAAGTAACTCACATAAACAGTAAAGAACCACTGGAATGTCCACTAAAAATGGAACTAGCTCTTTCTTTAGACACCAGATGGGAGAATCTCTTCCATTTGGATAAACAGGATCTTCTAGTGTTGGGTTTCTTAGCCTCCTGCAAGACTAGAAGCACATTTCCAGAAAAAAAAAAGTGTTGGAAAGGGATCAAAAGCCTGCCGCAGACATAGTTAGGTTCAGGGAGATGAGTTGTGGCTGACCTTGTCTTGTAAGAGAAGATCTACTTTGTGAGGTAACTTGTGATTATTTCCCTAGGATAAACGCAAAAGAGGGAACCATTGCTGTCTTGACCAAAAATGAATCACCAGCAAGACTTTTGGCTTGTCCTGCTGTATTTTCAGTAGGACTTTCTGGATGAGAGGGAAGGGGGGAATGCATAAAGAAACATCCCCTTCTAAGAGAATAGAAAGTCCACCTTCCATACCAGAGGGTCTAGGACTCTGGCACAAAACTCTAGAAGCTGTCCATTCAAGGGGGAGGCAAATAGGTCTATTTGAGGAGGACCCCACTGGTGGACAGTGTCCAGAAACACATCCCTGTGAAGCATACATTCGTGGGCTTGTGTCATGGACCTACTGAGTGCGTCTGCCAGCACATTTTAAGCCGAAGGACTATAAGCTCCTTGAAATTAAACCTTCGCTTGAGAGGCAATCTCCCACACTAGAAGGGCCAGCCTGAATATCAGGTATGACTTTGTGCCCTCGTTTGTTCACATACCATAGAAATGTAGTGTTACCTGTGAATAAGTTCAGGGGTCCTGGGAGTAGAGAGGATTGAAAGGCTTGTAGAGACGAGATCAAAGCCCTCATTTCCTCTACACTGATATGGTGCTTCTTGAATGAGGGGGACCCAAAGACCCTGCACTTTTAGGTGACCCAGAGTTGCTCCCCACCCCAAGTCTGAGGTATCTGTTGAAAGCTCCTGAACTGGAGCTGGGCTGTTGAAAGGGAAGGCCTGGGTTCAGTAGAATCTGTTGAGCCCACCATTGTATTTCTCTCTCTATGCATGGGATAAGACTGAGTACAAATTCCAGAGGATGAACATGCTGGCTTCACACAATTTTTAGAAAAAAGTAGTTATGTACTCATCATAACGTTCCATCTGAGTACTTAAACTTCATTTGTCATCAACCTGTGGGTTTCGGATCCAACATGGATCAGAGCTGGCAGTTTTCAAAGCCAAGATCTGAGCTCCAAGCTCCTCCCCCTTACCCATACTACACTGCAACCTCCTTCCAACCTTCAGATCGAGTTTGCCACCCACAACGTGACACATCAACCCATGAGAAATAACCTGACCTGATCACACAGACTAAGCTTACAACACTCAGCAAGTCTGAGACCAACGACTATCGTAAACCACTAAGGTCAGGGCGAAGGAGGGAGGGAACTACTCAGATGGAACGCTATGGTGAGTACATAACTTATCTGACATAGTTAACTTCATCTGATCATCAGCCTGTGGGACAGAGTCCCCAGCTACCAAAAAACCTTGGGAGGCCCTTATGGAAGGATATTCCGGAGCACTGCAGAACCAAAAGCCCTTCCTCTAGATACCATGTCTAACTTATAGTGAGTAATTAAGGTGTGAGAGGAAGCCCAGGTAGCAGCTGAACAAATGTCATCCAGAGAAACTCTGGACCAGAAAGCAGCAGAAGTAGCCATAGAACGAGTAGAATGAGCACGAACCCCGTCTGGTTCTGGTAATCCATGATCCTTGTACACTTGCAGGATAAAGTGAAACCCATCAAGCAAGAGTCACTTTCGAAACGGGTTTCCCCACAAAGGGCTTGGCAAAGGAAACCACTGATCAGACTTAGGAAAGGGTTTAGTCCTATGTAAATAAAAGTGTAACTGTCTGTGGACATCCAGTAAATGAAGTTAGTATTTTCCTTTGTTTTGAAAATTAGGGAAAAATACTGGGAGATTAACAGACTGATATTTGACTCTGAAGCAACTTTAGGGAGGAAAGAAGGATTTGTCCTTAGAGAAACCCTATCCTTATGAAAAATTAAGTATAGGGGGTTTTATACACAAGGCTCGACTCCTGACTGAGGTGATAGCCACCGGGAAGAATGTCTTCCACGACATAAATGTTAGATCAACTGATGCTGCAGGTTCGAACGGAGGCGCAACTAAGATCTGAAGAACCAAGATCAAATCCCACGAGGGGAGGATGCTTAAACAAAGGTCTCAGAAAAAAGGTGCCTTTGATGAAAGTCTTACAAATCCTAGAAGCAGCTAATGAACCTGAATTTTCTCCTGCATGAAAATGGGATATAGCCAATAGCTGGACCTCACCAGTGGAAGAGCTGGCCCCCTGCTGGAAAATTCCGATACCACTGGAATTGGGGCGGTAAACGGATCCAAATCTTTCTAAGTCCAGATGGAAAAACGCTTCCATTTGCTACGGTACACCTTTCGGGTGGAGGACTTGTGCGCTGCCACCAGAATGGACTTAACAGGAGAAGAAAGTCTGGGAATCCTGGCAATTAGTGGAACTGGAGCAACCAAGCAGTAAGCTTGAGGCAGTCGAGATTTGGAGGAGGAATTCCGGAGGGATGACAAGTGAGATCCAGAATGGGATCTATTATCCAGGGCGGCGCTACTAGATGAGACCGTAGGCAAGGGACCCAAACTGGACGAGGCCAGAATGGGGGTACAGGATAATCCTGCTCCCCAACAAACAAGCTTTCTGCAAGAATTTTGTCATTAGAGGTAGCGGGGGATATGCATAAAGACGACCAGGTGGCCAAGCATGGACAAGAGAGTCTCTGGGGGCTCCCCCCCCCCCCCGAGGGGGAATCAGAGCAAAAAACTCACTGCACTTCGCGTTGGATGGCAATGCGAAGAGATCGCAGCAAGGCTGACACCACTTGAGGAAGACCTGTTCCGCTACACAAGGGTTCAGCTACCACTCGTAGGGTAAAAGGATAGTCCTGCTCAGTTTGTCCACCAAAATGTTGGACCGATCCAGAATGTGCGTTGCTATCAGGAACCTGTTGGTGGAGATCGCCCATTCCCACACTCTCATGGCATCTCGACAAAGCGGGTAGGACCTGGTTCCCCCGTTTGATATACCAGACCACTGACATGTCTGACTGAATTGCAACCGTTCCCAGAGGAAGAGAAGCATGAAGGACCACCCTCATCTCTAGAACACTGATATCCAGAATGGTCTCATTCAGGGATCACGTTGTCTTGGACAGTCCTGCCCGAGCAGTGTCCCCCCCACTCTAGACGGGAGGTGTCCATGGTCACAATAATGGGGCGTCCTTCCTGAAGATCCTGGGATTGAAGCCACCAGATGAGGGAAGTCTTGCACACCTTGCACAGAGGAATCAGGTAATGTAAGGGCTGGTATAAGAGACCACTAAACTTGTAATGTCCGCTGTAACACCCTCATGTGTAGACGTGCACAAAGAACCATATTTATAACTGCTGCCATATACTCTAAGGGCCTCAGAACTAGTTCTGCTAGGGGTGAAGATGTCTGAATAAGTGCCAATACATAAGGGTCAGGTTCCGAAGTCTGTCTGGAGTCAAAAATACCTTGGCCTGGAGAGAATTTATTCTTGCCCCTATGAAGTCTAGAATCTGAAAGGCTGAAGAGAGGACTTTGCAATGTTTATCAGGATACCCAGTAAATTTCACAGCTGAAGGAAAGAATTTCTGGCTTGAACAAGTAGATGCCTGGTGGGGGCGGTGAAGAGCCAATCATCCAGGTACGAAAAGACCTGAAAGCCCTGAAGTCTCAGGTGGGCCACTACAACTGCCATGACCTTGGTAAACACCCTGGGGACTGTGGTGAGACCGAAGGGTAGTACCCTGAATTGGTAATGATTGGCTCCATGCTGAAAGCGGAGAAACCTCCTGGATCATCTGTCCATCATGATGTGGTAGCATGCAACCTTGAGATCTACCGAGCATATCCAGTCTTCCTCCTGCAAGAACGGCAGGATGGATTGTAAGGTGACCATCGGGAACTTCTCCTTGGCAACAGAAAGGTTTAATGTAGATAGGTTGAGAATCGGCTTCAAGTCCCCTGTCTTTTTTGGCACCAAAAAAAACCTGGAATAGATGCCTGATCTGGACCGATCTGGGGGGACCGGCTTAACAGCTCTTTTGTTTAGCAGCTTTTCTACTTCCAAAGCTGCCACCTCCCTTTGAGCGGGTGGAACATCTGGGAAGTGCTTTGGAGGAAAGGGACTGGTCAGAACGCACCCAGCGGTCTGATGTTATGGACTCCCATTGAGCTAGATGCTTCGAAAAATGCCTGACTGCCTCCAGAGTGGAGCAGTCGGGCAACCCCTCAGGGCTGCTGCACAGGTCGATAAGAGAATGGCTCCCGTAACCCAAAATTTTTCGGTCCCCCCTCCGCCTCTGGGCCGGCGTCCACCTTGTCCCCCTCTGCCTCTAGGGGAAAAGGAGTCCGGAAAGTCCCGGGAATGCTGAGATTTCCAGAACCACAACTTCTTTTGCCCTCGCTGATTCCTGGAAAAGGATCTTTGAGTGTTGGAATAGCAGATCCCAATGGCTGACTGCGTCTTCCCATTCTTCTCACTCTGGACTAGCGTATCTCGGATGGTCTTCCCGAATAGGGTTGAACCGTCAAAAGGGGCATTCACAAAGGACACCCTGAAAGGTTCTGCAAAATCGCAAAGCCGGAGCCAGGCGCGACGCCTCATGGCAATGCCAGACCCAGCCGCCCTAGTGGCTCCCTCAGTGGCATGAGAGTAGGTGCATGGACGTGTTAATCACCGACTTAAGAGTGGCCATGTGTGCAGAGAATGAACGTTTATCCTCGGCTGAAATGGACTCCGGGGGAGACTCAGCTTACATTTCACAAGGTCAAGCTGAAGTCTGATCACGTGAGCCATGTAGTTCAGCGCTCTTATGGCAAAGGTAGCTGAAGCATACGTCCACTTTGAGTCGATCCATTGCCCTAGACTCCTTGTCTGGAGGATGGACCGAGGAACTCTCCTGAGCTAGTTCCTTTTTAGTGGCCGCTGCCACCACCCATGGCATCAACTGGGGAACCCTTACTCCATGCAGACTTATCCATAGGAGAGCTCAAAATCTTGTCTGGCACTTTAGGTATAGGTTCTACAGTGTCCAGCTCCTTCCAAGCTCTGGAGGTGATTAGGTCCACCAGAGGATCAGCAGGGGGGACACACCCAAGAGGTAGATGGGCCTGCGAACGCCTCCATAAAAACCGACTCGTCCGAGGAAGGCTTTGGGGTGGACCAACCACCCCTCTGACGGAGGATTTCCATTAGGTCTCCAAATGAGACATCCTCGGGAGGTGATCTAGGGAAGTCTTCCCCTTCCTCCAAGTCAGTATCCTCTGAGGGACTCTGGGGAGTCCAGGTGCCTCCTCTTACACTTGCGAGGAATCTCCTCAGGGGGACTCTCCAGGGAGGGCTCACAAACAGCTTCATATTCCTCAAGGGGAACCATCTGGGGCGTGTCAGACACAGGCTGTCCCTGACGGGATGGCATGATAGAAGATACTCAGCAGTGAGGGAGCAGGGACGGACTCAGAGGAAAGAGTGAGGGGGTCTCGATCCTCCTGAGAGAACCCTCTCCACAACGAAGGCCGAAGGGGAACCGGTTTCTCTAAAACTAGAAGAATGAGTAACCGTGCCCCTTGGATCCAATGAAGGGATCGGTGCTGAACCCAGAACAGACTGACCCAGAGGAACGGTATGTCCTGACCATAACGGAGCTGATGACACACACACATCCCACCAGATCAGATGCCCAAATCACGGCTACGAGAGATCAGATCCAACATAGGATCCGACATACTAGGGGGCATGACCGGCATAGAGATTGAGGGAACCATCGGCGCCGACCCCCTGACTCTGGGGCTCCTCTGATCCAGGGACTCCTAAACCCAGGGATTGATCGGAGAAGGAGCTATCAGGGAAAACAACGGAGTCAAACTCCCCGCTCCGGCGGGAGGGGGAGCCAGCAACACTCCCATCTGCAACTGTCTGTATAAACCTTATCATCCGGTCCATGTCAGCCTCCGAGAGGCTTTTTGTCAATCTGGAGGATGCCACAGACACCGGCTGAGAGGGCTGATGCGTGGATGACCTAAAAGCAGGCAGAGCCTCCTCCTCTGGCTCTGGAGAAAATCTAGGTGATCGGAGCAGAGGGGAAGATGGCTTAGAAGTCTGGGCCGGAGTTGTGACCATTGACCCTAAAGATCAGACGGATCCACTGGTATCTTACGACCCCCATCTTTGTCTCTCTCTTTCTCTGTCTCTCCCTAGGCTTATCCTTCCTGGCCTCTGTCACCTTGTTTTGAAATGGGAGTGTGAGTCCCGGACAGAGGGGAGGACCTGAAGCTGATACGGCCACAGCCGTGGCCGTAGAGGAAGAAGAGGAAGTAATAGTTTGTCAGGAGTAGCCCAGCCAAAATGAACTTGGTCCTGCGATCCCGCAGGGCTCATGGATTAAATGCTGCACATATTCTGCAGCCTGAAGAAAGGTGGGGAACCCCCAAACACACGACGCACAGTCCGGGGCCATCAGCTGGGGACAGCTTATGGCCACACACTGTGCATTTGGAAAAAGTCAGCTTTTGTGCGTTTGACATCTCAACTCCACAACAACAAATAAGGCTAACTAAAGCCCCAACTACAATCACACACACACAACAAAGGCGGGAAAGGGAAGCCTACAATAACAAACACAAAGTTTACTTACTTTCTTTTTTGAACGAAAAAACCCAGGGGAGAAAGAAAGGAGAAGGCAAACGCTATGCACGCACACTAAACTAACTGTTGAACAGTTAAAGTGAGGAAAACCCTACTCTACCTGCCGGGACCTCAGAGATCACATCTTGGCGAAGCTGCGGCAAATGAGATCTGAGGGTTGGAAGGAGGTTGCAGTGTAGTATGGGTAAGGGGGAGGAGCTTGGAGCTCGGATCTTAGCTTGAAAAGCTGTCTGATCCGAAACCACAGGTTGATGATCAAATGAAGTCAACTACTTCAGATCTACTGTTTTTTCCACATGTGAAGTCTGGCTAGGGGTAGCATGGGAATGACAGATGTCATGAACCCTAGCATATGCAAGTACTCCCTGGCACCAAAGGAGGTTAAGGGGAGTAGGCTGTGGAAGCAGTTGAGCAGAGTTTCTACTTTTTGAGGAGGGGTGGAAGCCATCATCTGATCTATCCTCAATATGCATCCTAGGAAAATCTGATCCTGGGATGGATTGACAAAAGACTTGCTGTAATTTATGGTGAACCCCAGGGCCTGGAGAAGGGCGATGGTGAAAACTAGGTTTTCCCTTACAGTATCCAGGTGTGCTGCTTGAATTAGCAGGTTGTTCATGTTAGGACAGATCAGAACTCCTTGTAGCCTGGTGAAGGCAATTACAGGAGCTAAGCATTTTGTGAATATGCTTGGTGACGTTGAGAGTCCAAAGGGCAAAAGCACAGAATTGAAAATGTGAGGAAGCCACAGAAAAATACAAGAACTTCCTGTATTGTGGGGGAATGGAGATGTAAAGATATGTATCCTTGATGTCCAGAGTGACTAGAAAGGCCTGGGGTAGCAGGAGAGGGAAGAGTTTGCAGAGTAAGCAACCGAAAGGTTGGCACTCTGAGGAAAAGATTGAGATGCGAGAGGTCCAAGATTGGTCTAAAAGGACTATCTTTTCTGAGGACTAGGAACATTCTGGAGTAAAAGCCTCTCCCCCCTCTTTGGAGGAGTGGGACTTCTTGAATAGTACTTGATTTAGCAAGTCTTCTAGGATTTGAGAAAACAAAAGAAGCTGGTCCTGGGGAGGTTGCGGAATGCCCATAAAAAGAGGAACTAATTTCCATACCATGAAATAACCGTTTTGGATAACAGAAAGGACCCATTTGTCTGTGGATATACTTGTCCAAAAGGGGAGGAAAGACAGGCACTGGGAAAGGGGAGTGTGACATCTTTTCCAGGTAGCCACAAACTACCTGTTTCTGGGCGGGGGTTTGTTGGGATCCAGAAGCAAGCTGCTTTCTTATGGGAGTGAGAGGTACTGCGTAGTTTCCTCCTGACAAACTGTTTTAGCAGGATAATTTCTGTGGTATTTAAGAACTAGGGAGACAAAGAGGTGTTAGTTATTTCCCTTAGTCATGCAGAGACTTGAATAGGGCTGCAACTTCAGCACCAAAAAGGGCATCATTGTCCAGGGGTACATCCATGATTTTAGTCTTAATATCAGGCCAAAGGTTGGAGATGCAACCATGAATATCGCCTATGTGCAGACCCTGAAGCTGGTGACCTTGTAGATACCTCAGCAGCATCGTACCTGCATTTAATGGAATCTCCAAGCACCTCAGCTGAGGTGGACAGGAGAGAGGTGAGCTGCACCTTGGCTGGAGAAGAAAGGTCTGATGCCAACTGGGAAGCTTTGGAAAGTAAAGACAGAATATATTTTGACATGCGAGTCTGGTAGTTAATGGCTCTAAAAGCCAGGGTAGAGGAAGTCTATACTTTCTAAACACAACCTTTCCATCATTTTGCTATCCTTGTCAAAAGGGAGCAGGTTAGTATAGGGAAGCAACAGTGTTTGTCTGCAGAAAGAAATAACAGCAAGATCTGCAGGGGGACATCTGAATAAAAAGTTGCTCTCCTCAGGGACCTTACAGAATCTGTCGAGCCTTTTTGGGGCCGGGGGTTTAGAATCTGGGCTCAGAGTGAAAGGCATCCAGAAAGACAGGAAGGACAGGATGGATTGGCCAAGGGAGAAGGAGGATGGATTGGCCAAGGGAGAAGGAGAGTCTATATGCAACAAGTCATAGTATCTCTTTTTAACTTCAGATACTTGACTACTTACCTATTTGAAGTGATCTCTCATCCTGGAAATTGTTTCTCCAAAGGACCAATCTTCCACAGGATAAACCCCACTGTTAAAATCTAATCCCGGGCAAGCACAGCCTAGAGGAGACAATCTGGGAAGTGCAGATCAGGGATTCATCAGATGAAGAATCTCTTTCCTCACCAGAGGCCTGCTGTTCCTCCACTGATCTCCTGGGAGATGGAGAAGGAACAGGTATGACTGGTAGGACCAAGAATGATTTAAAGCTAGAAATGCAGTCCATATACCCAGGGAAAGGGTCTGCCAATCAGGAGAGGGATCCTGGGAAGAGGAAACGTTTTCTATTTTTTTCCCCCCAGAAAGATCCACCCTAGGTAAAGAAGGGATAGCTGACATAAAACTGGGTACTGTGTTGGGCATAGGGACTGCTAGTGCCCAAGGAGCTGGAGGAACACCGTTCAGAGCATCCGAGATAGTGGGCCACGATTCCCTCTTACTGCCCTGAACGGACATCTGCATTGGCTATGTGGATGGCAAGTGACATCCTCCCTAACAGCTTCCGAAATGGTACCCACTGCAAATTGGGAGCCAGTGATTGAATGGGCCTCTGGGCCTTCACTGGCCTCGAGAAAAACGCCCGAATCCAGAGGCTCAGCAAAGATTGGGGCTTACCTTTTTGGCCTTCAGTGGCTCACCGGATGGACCTGCAGTGCCCTCCATAACCTTTTTAGACATTGGTTCTCTAGATAAAATGTTTGACAAAAGGCAGAGGGTCTTGGGGAAGAACACCAGACAAATTGCAAGAGACTTTAGTTGTGCTTGGACCCTAGACAAAAACACTGATTGTGACTGTGTAGAATCCAATGTGCACAACTGCACTTGCCTTTTTTTTTTTTTTTTTTTAGAGGACGTCAACCTCAAAGCATGCAGCAGCAAAACAAGAACAAAGAATTTGTCCTAACGGGGCATTTATCTGAAAAACAGCAAATACTTTGCGGTCAGACAAATGGCAGAAGCTGCTGTTCAGACTGGTGGCAGAGAACTTCCAACATTACCTTTATGGCCTACATAGGCTGCTGAGCTATGTGCAACATCGTATGTACCATGCAGTAGCAAAAGTCTTTTGTATACTGGCCGGATGCTCGGGTCGCCTAGGTAGGGAATCCCAAAAGTTATGAATACAGCAACATGGGAATAGGACATACTCAGAGATGTATACTAAAGCAATAACATCACTCTCCGCAGTCAACGCAAGTTGAACCACTGTCCCTAAATAGGTATAGTCTTCTTCCTAAAATGTGGAAATATTGAGGAGGGGAAGGTAGTGGTGGTGGGGGATACATTAAGTCAAAATGGGGAGGCACATTTGGTTTGGAGTTGGGAGCCATTACCTCTACCCTGTTGCCTCCCTATCCTGACTCATCTATACAGGCCTTCCTCAAAGGTCTTTTTTTACTCAACTGCTTAGAATGGACTGCTTTCCATAAGACAGGCACTGTTTGATAAGAAATTCCCACTGTACTTGAAGACTGGTGAATGGAACAACTGCTTCAAAATTTGTGTCATCTTCCTCTTCTTCTGACGTCTTAGAAAAACTACTTGTAATGGAAGCCCAAAGGGAGGCATTAAGAATTTGTCCCCAAATGTTGCAGAACCTACATCTTTGTCAACAGCACCACAATGTCAGCTTCAGTGAAATAGATGTACTTGTATTTTTCTTTATGGTACAACTGTACACAGCACTCATTAAAGTCTGTCGCATTTATTAGATCTGTATGCAGTTCCACAGTGGGAATTGTTCTTTCTTGACAATCCTGCATGGAATGCGTCCTTCTCAAAAGATTCCTGTAGCTAAAACTTTAACTTGCATTTGAGGATATCATGATCACATGCCCAAGACAAAGCCTGCACTGTAGAACATATGCTAACCTTTGTGACTGACCCACCTAGTACACACATTTAGTAATCTTTCCCCGAGTGGATATACCACAAAAACAATGGTCATCTGGCCCAATTTCAGTATTATAAAATTAAATCAAGATTATGACAGAAAAGTGCTTCCCCAGTAGATACTTCTCTTTACTAGTTTTGAAGCAGATCAGAAATGCCAGACTAATGACAAGGAACATCCTTGTCAAGTCAATGTAACAAAAACCCAGAAGATGACACAGGCAGATGCTTACTTTACACTAGGGATATGCTGACATTTCAGGGGGGATGGGGAGGATGATGTGGGGGGTGGGGGCAGTGTCCAAAGTGAAGGGAGAAGGATACCACTTTCTGGAAGTTGGGACAGACAATGGTCCTTCTGTGGCAGAACTCTTGGAGTCAATACTACTGCAACAATGATATATACAAAGATAATCCGAATGTGCCACAGTTTCAGTTACACATGTCTGGTTCTTAGCTGGGATGCCTTCTGTACAGAATGTGCACATCCTCCCTATGTTTGCATGGATTTCCTTCAGGTGTTCAAGTTTATTTCCAAATTCCAAAGACATGCTGCAGCATGTGACAAATGTTCCTCCAAACTGCATGTACCTGGTAATGGATTGGGGTTCATTCCTTGTTAAGGATTGGCTGCTCTGCTGTAAATCCAGTGAATGCCGACTAAGATCTGGCTCCCTTATGTCCCTATAAGGGATTAAGTAGGTAGTCAGAGAATGAATGAATATTTAGTTTATAAGATGTATACATTTAACCACTGTATTTTCATCTTTATGGTTAATATCCAATCTGTTTCAATGGCATACATTCTTGTGTATTTAAAGCACTAATTTTCCCATAATCCGCATAATCTGATTCAGACTTGCTGAGAAGCTGGACGTTACACTGGGACTTGCCAGGTACAAGCCTGTGAAATTATTCCCGAGTAGAATGTCATCCCAGAGGGTCCAAGTGTGCAGGCACTCGTGTACTCACATGTACAGAGCAGGTACATCTGCGGACAGTCTGGAAGGACACCAATTTATCTACTGCATACGTTTCAGGGACTGAGGAAAATTAAAACACCTTGAGAAAACTCACACACAGGCAAGGCATACAGACATGAAAGCAGCACTCCAGCCATGAACAAAGTTAGAGAACCAAGACTTGAGGCAGCAGTAATTGTTGCATCACTGTCGCGCACAGTAGCAAAATTTACTGCTTCAGAATACTTATTTTTTGCACTTTTTGCCCGTGCTGATAACCGATCATCATTCCCCTTTCAGTCATATGTGACAGAGCTATAAAGGGTCATCATTAAGGCAACTATCTGGGGTGGTTCAACATTTTCTTTACATGGCCATACACCCTCACGTACACAGGGAAAGGGGCCTTTCAAGAGACTGACCATGATGGTCATCCTTCTGTAAAGGATGCTAACACCAAGGAACCCTATCGAACCCAAAGGCAAGAGAGGTGGTTTCCCCAGTCTCCACTGGAGAAAAATCACCATCCCAATGTTCTAACCTAGTGCGTGGGATGCCACCCTTTCCACCCTGGGCAGGCAACCAGAAAACACCTTGAACTCTGCCTGATTTATAGACAAGGACCCATTCCTCTGCATTATAAAACCAGGCTGAATATTCGTTTTTATCACCAGGAAGCCTGAGGCTCTCAATTTTTGGGTTTTAGGTTTGGCCAACAACCTGCAATATTTAATAGTGTACCTAAAGCTGATGTTATGAAACCTGAGCAATTAAAGGTAAATTTTTTTTTCCATAATGTAGCCTTTTCTCGGGATACACAAGACTCAAAACTCTCGAACTTTGTAATCTGCAAAGTGCAGAAAATGGGTATCCTTATCTTATACTAGGTTGCGGTGGGTAGAACATAGATATAGATGTTCTGCAAGAAGCACAGAGACAGAGAGCGAGCGAGACAGAGAGCGAGCGAGACAGAGAGCGAGACAGAGAGCGAGCGAGACAGAGAGCGAGCGAGACAGAGAGCGAGCGAGACAGAGAGCGAGCGAGACAGAGAGCGAGCGAGACAGAGAGCGAGCGAGACAGAGAGCGAGAGTGAGAGACACAGCGAGAGCGAGAGACACAGCGAGAGCGAGAGACCAACCGAGAGCGAGAGACCAACCGAGAGCGAGAGAGACCAAGCGAGAGAGACCAACCGAGAGCGAGAGAGACCAACCGAGAGAGACCAAGCGAGAGAGACCAAGCGAGAGCGAGAGAGACCAAGCGAGAGAGACCAAGCGAGAGCGAGAGAGACCAAGCGAGAGAGACCAAGCGAGAGAGACCAAGCGAGAGAGACCAAGCGAGAGAGACCAACCGAGAGAGACCAAGCGAGAGAGACCAAGCGAGACACCAACCGAGAGAGACCAACAGAGAGCGAGAGAGACCAACAGAGAGCTAGAGAGACCAACAGAGAGCGAGAGAGACCAACAGAGAGAGACCAAGCGAGAGAGACCAACCGAGAGAGACCAAGCGAGACACCAACCGAGAGCGAGAGAGACCAACCGAGAGACTGTCCCGAGAGCGAGAGAGTACCAGAGAAA